>NW_008676746.1:88979-113905 GCF_000695815.1 Acanthisitta chloris | reverse complement strand
GGCCCGCTGGGAAGGGGGGCGGCCACGCACAGGGACAGGAAAGAAAAGACTGGCCGAACGGTGACTGAAAAGACAACAGGTAAGAGCACAGGCTGCAGCTGGAGACCTTCCGACACCGCAGCACTCAGCCAAAGAGCAGGGCACGCAGCTGGAAAGGAGCTGCGACCTGCCCTTCCCCAAGCAGAGTGACCACAAACATGGATTGCACGGTGACACTCCGACCCGGCCGTGTAGCCTGAGCAGCCCATCAGCTCCTGAACAGAAATTTGCCCCGTGTTTTAGCGGCACCACTCGTCCCGGCTCCAGCCGCACGAACTGGCTGCACAGCGGGACCCGCGGCACAGCCGAGCCCTGAGACGTGGCACTTTCCACAGCCCTGACACGAACCAGGGAGCAGCTGGATCGTTTGCCTGCACCCACACACATCTGCGGCCACACGGCACAGCCTTGTGGAGTGCTGGACAACAAGAGCGCAGTGCTGCCCGCGGAAGCACCTCTCGGGTGGTGCAGGGCAGCGAGGACAGCCAGCAGCAGCTCGGACACACAGCTACTGCTACCCTGCCAGGGCCCGTGGGGGACACCAAGAGAGGCAGGAGACAGCTCAGAAAAGCATCTCCAAGACACTTGAAGTACAGTGTAAACCCAGCCCTGCACCGGAGCTACCCAGCCTGTATTTCAGAGCAGTTTGTGACAGGCCCAGTGGGCATTTCACAAATACTCCATTTACTTTGTGTCAGAAAGGACTTTCACACCCTGAGCTCAGCACTCACCCACTGGAGAGTGACCGCACAAGGCCACCCGTGCCTGGCCACCACGCAGCCTGCCACAGCTCCTTGGTGTCCACCTACTCCCTCTACCCTCTGGCACGGCTGGTGAGAGCTCAGGCAGCTGCCAAGGCTCCCCATGCTGCAGACAGCTGCCTGCCATCCTGCAAACCCTATGACCGCTCCACGGCTGTCAGGCCATCCTGCAAACCACCTCCCTATGACCGCTCCACGGCTGTCAGCCAGCCAGAACTGTCTGTCACCAGCCACACTGCCTGCATCCATGCTGGTGCCCACACAGCTCCTGTGGGCCACTGCCACCTGCCTGGGGGCAGTGAGTGCAGGCAGAGCACTGGGTGACAGTGGTGCCCGAGGCTCAGCTCCTGAGGGTTTGAGGGGAAAAAAAAGCTGCTTCTGCACCTCAGCAAAAACCACTTCTGGATGCCAGAGGGCACTGGCAGCCTGTCACTCCTGCAAGGTGGCTTTGTCTCCTGGAGACACTGGAGTGCCTCACTGCCCCAGGTGTGGGGGCTTGGCCCTGCTCCCTGCCCTACAGCGTCTCCTCTGAAGATGAGCAGGTGACACGTCCATCACCAGACACTGCTCCACTGAATCTGGCAGGTGCCAAGTGTTCAACTTAATCTCTTGGCAGAAAGGATAAGTATTAAGGTGAATGACATCAAGCTCCAGTCCCTTTCCCCAGATAATGGCTCCAGCCTCTCCTGTTGGCAGCAGCACTCCTTTGGCACAGGCAGGCTGCAGAGGTGAACAGAGGGATGAGAGAGCAGGAAGAGGAATCTCGCAGAGTATTTTCCGTGTTTTGCTTGGCCAGAGCTGGGTTTCTCATCGTTCCACCCAGCCCATGAACTACTGCTCCACACAGGGCAGAGGAGAGCAAGGGCTTGGGGCTCCCACAGCCCCTCCCAGCCTGACCCTGACCCATCCCTCTGAGCGA
Source organism: Acanthisitta chloris (assembly GCF_000695815.1). Lineage (NCBI taxonomy): Eukaryota > Metazoa > Chordata > Aves > Passeriformes > Acanthisittidae > Acanthisitta > Acanthisitta chloris. Next base: position 112,186 of record NW_008676746.1, on the reverse strand, counting down.
CTTGCAGCATTTTAAGGACAGAGAGCTTCAAACATCTCCTAGTCCTCATGGACTAGTTTGCTCAAGTTACCTTCCTGGCTTTTTTCATGAATCCACACAGGAGAATCCCAGCCCCAGGTAGGAGGGGCTGAGCTTCCCTCCCAGGACATGGGCACAGCAACACAACCAGGAGAGCTCTCCTGCCTGCTCACCTCTCGAGCACAGCTTCAGCAGTGGCACTGGGGGGAAGAGCTTCTTGGGCTGGAGCTGTGGGACCATGCACCTTCCCTTCACGGCAGCTGCTTCCAGATAAACAACCCCCACAGTGGGAGTGAAGCAGTTTCTCCAGGCTGGCAAAGACAAGACTGACCTCCACCTGAGCACTGAGCCATCTTTGCCTCTTAGTGCTACTGCTTTCACTCTTCAGCCTTCAGAAGAGCCTGAAAGGTTATGAGTTACCCCTGCCCAACAGCTAATAGGTTCCAGCTAGGACCTGCCAGAGAGCCCCTCTGGCTTCCCAGTGCAGACCTGCAATAACTGATAGATCCATAAGCAACATCCTCCATTCATCACATGTGGCATTTGAGCAGGAGCCTGCAAACTCCTGTAGATGGAGTGAAAACTGACATAATTGCTTCATCTTTAACTGATCTGGCACGGCATGAAGACAGTACATGACAATAATTGATTCTTTAAGTACCATCAACCTGTCCCAGCCTGTGGCTGGTTCTCCTTTAAAGAGACTTTAGTGGCACCTATAGTCTTTTCTTAGCTCAGTGACCTAGAAACTGCATTAAGATGTCGAAAGAACAGGCACAATACGTTGGAGAAGCCATTTCCCAAGAAACTGAAAGAAAATATATTATTGAGAGATGTGGCTTGGAGCCAGGGCTCTCATTCAGTTGTCAGAGGTATAAATAAAGATGCAAAACAAAGCTAAGCTCAGCTTAAAAATACATTGATCCTACGTCATTGCTCAGTTGAAATCCACATATTCTATTCTGATCCCAGTCACATCCATGGGTACAGTCCTTTAATGTGTAAGCCCAGTGATGAAGTGATAAGGAAAAAGTATTATCTTCTCAGATATACCCAAAATAGGGGACAAATCATATTAAGCAATAAATCATCTTAATTAAAACTACTTTACAGCTGGGGATACAGTAGCAGCAATGAGGTAATGCAAGGGGAACAGGTGTGTGCCTCATAAAAAGCTCTGTTCACCATAAGCACTGACATTTCAAGGAGTTTGTCATCAGGTATTACCCCGTGACTGTGCTTGTGGCAAGAGCCAAGCTCTGTGCTTTTCCGTGGCCACTTTCCAAAGCCTGATGTGCCTATGCTTTGTCAATGGAGCCACACAACCAGATGTGAATTGCTAGAGGCAAGTGCTTTCCCAAAGCCAAAGACCTTTGCAGACTCTCCTGTCTCAGCTGATGCTGGAGCTCACGTGCAGGTTTGTGATCTGGGATTCACCGTGTGACTCCTGGGCACAGTGTTTGCTCAGCAACCAGCAGAGAACAGGCACGTGTGGAGATAATATGACAGAAAATTGAGAACACGTAATTCTCTGTTCAGAGTGGCATTGGTTTCCTTAATTTTTCCTCCTCCTGAGCAATGTTTGAATCAATTACAGTAAAATTAATGACTTTCACAAGCCATTTGCTGAGAGGATGGGCTGGGGGATTAGTTGCTCGCTGGGTTCCTTGCCACCCCCAGCTAATTTAGAAAACACTCAGTACGAAAGGCTTCTAACAAAAAAAAAAAAAAAAAGCTCCTGCCATGTACTTTATTAATAGGCCTTCCAAGCAGGAAAACACAGGAGACTCAGGGATAACAAGCAATCACCTACTCTCTCCCTGCACACTTGATGAGCTAAGTTATCCTTCACAGGACCTAAACACAACTTTATAACAGTTATAAAACTTTCTGAAGCAAAAACATAGGCAGGAGAAACTACTTGTAGAAGGGGAAAGTGCTCAGCTCAAATGCATGACACTCTTGCACAGACACCCTAGGGAACAAAGACACCCAAGTGTCTTGACACCCAAAGAGGCCCTAGTGTTGGGACAAACTCCATATGTCACATCCAGTTGTTACAGGGTCTTTTTGATCAACCAGTGATCCTCCTTCCCCCCCTCTCACCTTCTTGAGGGCTGAAGAAAGGCTGAGCTTTAGGAAGCCACAGGGATCTGGACAATCATTTCAACACTGGCAGTACCAAGCTCCTATCACAGCAGCACAGAACGTGGTTGGGCTGTGCCACTGGCTCTTGGGCACAGAGACTAGCTCTGGATGGCTTTGAGGGCCAAATGGCCAGTGGCAAGGCTCCTCCTGCACCCATCAGGAGATGGCCAGCTCCTCTGGCACCCAGAACCTGCAGCCAAGCTGCAGATGCTGCTTTTGAAGTGCTAGCTTCAAACAAGGGAAAGGAAAAAAAAAAAGAGGAAAAAAAAACCATCCACCCCCAAATCCTTTCTCCTTTTGAAGCCTGGCTTAAAAGCAAATGAGAACCTGCAGACTAGCTGCAATGTGATGGGACTCCTCAGCCTTCAGGGGTCTTTAAGTACATCTGAAAGGCATTTAACACCAATAAAATAAGCTGAGCTCTTACTGGTATTTTTCCTGCTCCCTCCCCCACCCCCTTCTCCCCTTGCACATTCCCCCCAGGCTGCTGTGAGCCATCTGTGCCTTGCTTCCCAGGGGAAGCAGGGGGTTAGGTAGAGGGGAGAGATTTGGGGATGGAAAGAGATGCCAGGGTGAAAACTACAGGCTGCTGAAGTGCTCTCAATCCCCCTGGATTGCCATGGGGACATGAGCAGGTCAGCTGATGGAGGGAGAAGGCTGAGCTAGTCCCTGACACTGTTGGTGGAAGTGTTATTCTTTGGGCTCTATTCCCTCTAAAAATTTTGCCCAAGGGAGTATGACTGTGGCCTGCAGGGAGTTCTCTGTGGTGCTGGTGTTTCCCATGCCAAATCATGTCCCTGCCATGTGGCTGTTCCCCCAGTCCTTTCCAGGCCCCAGCCTCTGATCAGCAGTGCAGACCCAAGGTGGGCACTGGGACCTGCAGCACCTGGCTGTGGTTTTGCAGTGATGTGGGGTTGGGTGGGGTGAAACAAAATACCTCCAGGTGTGTCAGATATCTGTCAAAATGTGCCTGCATGTTAGTGTATTTTGCCAGGCAGAAGGCCTTGCTGTCTGCATGGCCACCCTAACCTCCAGAAGCTCCAGTTAAACACGGTGACATCACGCAACTTAGATTTCCAAACCAAGGGATGCTTTGAAGCCAGCAGATAGCAGACAGCTTCCCAGAGGCAGGGGAGTGTGCTGGGCAGCTGGAGACCTCCTCAGGCTGGGGCTGAACAAAGCCACACAGTGCAGCTGAGGCATTCATGGCACCCTTGCTTACCTTCTCATAGGCATTTTAAAGGCAGGTGAGAGAAGGGAAGGTTTTCTGTCAGCTCTGAAAAACACTTTCTGGGGCAGTGTTTAAGGGAAAACAGGTCAGCTCTTCAAGCCACATACCAGGCCATGTGTGCTGGGAAATGCAGGCAGGTGTTCAAAGCCACTCCAATTACCCCAGATCCCTCTGTTGGAATTGTACAGTTGGGATAAAGTTGTCAGTATGAAGAACAGCAGCTACAAAAAAAGGCCAAGCAGAGGAGCAGATCCTGCCGGGCTGGCAGTGCTGAGCGTCCCACGGGATGATCCACAGCCCAGGAATGGGCTCAGCAAGACAGCCTTGCTCTCTTTTAGAACCAGACCAGCACTGGGAGGACAGGTTTGTGTTTCTCAGGGGAGCTGGCTGCTGGCTCTCTGCTCGAGGCTGTCTGCAACAGGGCAATTTCATGCTGGGAAATAATTAATTTTTACAGTCCTTCCATGGTAGGACCCTCAAATATTATGACCCGAACTCAGCAGGGCTGTGCTGTTCTTTGCATCTCCACATGTGTAAGCTGGAAATCAGGGCCACGGCTGCTCCATGCACTGGATGCCCAGTTTCTCTGGTGAGAGGAGTGGGAGCTGCAGGTGTGCCCAGCCCTCAGCCAGTGTGGGGGAGCTGGCGTGGGGAGCACATCCTGTTCTCTCCACCACATGGTCAGCAGCTGCCTTGTGCATGTTTATGCCAGCCCTGATGTAATTAGCACCTTGACGTGTGCTAAATGAACCAAGCTTTCCAATTTTTCAGAGTAAAACTCTAAAAGAAACAGCTGCAGGGCTGACAGAAATATGATTCCTTCAAAGTCTAATGAATTGTATAATCACTTCAGTCATTATTTTGCATCTTCCTTCCATAAATGCACAGACACGAGTCCTTGGAGTGCCATGAGTTTTAAGCCTCACCAAGCCCAACATTCAAGATCCACTGAGCATTTTTCCAAAGCCCTGTGAGGGATTAGGCACAGTGTGCTCGGGGGTGGCTTGCTGGGGTCAGGTGGCAGGGGTAGGGCACAGACAAACCTCAGCACAGTTCAGACCCTCTTGCTTTCACCTTCCTGTGTTCAGCTCAGCACAGGGTGAGGGACACAGAGGATGGAGGCTGATGCCAAATCTGCTCCCTTCATGCTCCAGCATGCCAGAGCTGTTAAGCCTGAGGCCAGCCAGACTGCCTGGGTCCAATCCTGCCAGCCTAGCAGCCAAATGGCTATTATGCAGACTCAGGAAGAAAACACAAAAAAATATGAAGGCTGGGGTAGTCCAGGCACACTGGGTCAGTGAAACAGGGAGCAGCATTGTCCCCAACTCCCTCCACAGCCAGTCGTGAGGGCACTTTGAGAGGGCAGTGACGGTGGCTTCAGAGGCAGCACTCACAGCTAACTGGGAGAATCTGTGTCTTTGTATTCCTGTCTAGTGCCTAACTGCCTTCAGATATTAAAATGAAGAAGACTCGTGTGGATGACAGACTGCTGTCATGTCCTCTACCTCCGGAGGAAAATACTGCGAGCCACCACCTGCCTATTCCACACACTTCCTGCCCCATTCATCTGGTGCAGTTATTTCCAGCTGGTACAACTGTCGATCCTTTGAAAACTAGCATCAATTGACTTTTAACCACCAGGTAAATATGGGAGACATATATCTGCTTGCCTGCATTATTCCCATTCTATTCAGAACACCTATGGGTTTTTATCCCTGAAAGGCTGTGACTGAAACATAATAAGGGATAGAAATAGCAGAAAGTAGTATTTGAAATACATAAGGATGTGTTCAAGGCTGCATGCTCCCTATCCAGCTCAATTCGAATCTGTCCAAACAAATTCCAGTCTTACTGCAAAATTCCCTGCCTAGCTTTCTGTGTAGCAGTGATGGAAAAGAGCAGTGGTGTGGTGTGTGGGGGCTGTAAGAGCTGCTGTACCAAGTTGTTTAAAGCAAGAAGGCAGCTCACGGCAGGCTGGTGACCTAGGGAGCACCTTGGGGAAAGAGGTATTAAGCTCCTGGGTTTGCAAAGGGAATTGGACTGACTGGAACTCAGATCTAAAATGTTTTAAGTCATGCAATCCCACATGCAAACTGCCAGGGACAGCAAGGGCAGGCCCCAGCCCTTCATTGCCCAGCCATGGGCAGGTTCCAGCAGCTGTGCCAGAGGCTGCGTGGGCAAAAGGAGCTGCAGCACAGGAGCTGCTGCAGGAACCAGTCCCTGAAGGTGCAAGAGCTTATTTCAGCCTGTAGCCTCAGATGGTGCTCACAGGCAGGGGAGCCTGAAGTATTGCAGGGTTCTCAGCTCTAGGACTTCAGTGCCTCTCATCCTCCTCCTGAGCACAGTCAGTCCTGCAAAGAGTGCTTGTGGCACTTTGCACCCTGTAAATTCCTGCTTGGTCTGCTGCAGCACAAACTTTTAGCACACACACTAACCAGCTCATTTTCAGGAAGCCTCATCAGTGGTTTGCAATAACAGAAAGGAAAAACAAGAAAACCCCCAGCCTGCTCCAGCAGTTGCTGTTTGTCCCTGGCTGTGGTGAGCTGCATCCCACCTCCCATCCCTGCTGGTGACACCAGCACCTCTGGGACCTGCTGCCCTCTGCTGCTTGTCCCCCACATAGAGATTTGGCAGGACACAAGAACCTCTGCCATGCAAAAACTGGACAACTCCAAAACAAGAGGTGGGATAACATCCAGTGAAAAAGAGGAAATTGCCACTCAACAGAGCCATGGAACAACACTCTCAAAACATTTATTTGCAAACACTAATACTGTATTTTCAGGATCAAGAGAAGGCCAATTTGGATAAATTCTTAATTTTGCTACAAAAGTGAAATATTTTAAATGAAATAAAATATTATTTGTGGTTGTATGTACTTGCTGCTGATGCTGTGAGAAAAGATCAGCCACTGAAAGGATGGAGATCTACCACTGAGCTGGCTGCTGGCTCAGGGACAGCAGTTCACTGCACTTGAGACATTTTAGCACAGTGGTGTCATAAGTGTGGGAAAAAGATTATATTCTTCATTTTGTTCAGTAAGATCAATTTTATGTCTACTTCACCAATAAAGCAACTGGAAGCTGAAAGACAGAAGTCAACTCTGTCCTTTCAAGGCATGGTAAAAAGTGGATATGAAAAATGGCTGCAGTCTTAAAGGGCATTAGCACCAGGATTGACCACACTGTCTTTGTTATGTTACTGACTTGTTGGAAATGTAAAGCATGTTTATCTAAACATTATTTTCCATATGTGTTCAGCACACTCACTTAACCATTAAAAACATTTATAACAGTTCTATTTTTGGGCCTTTTTAATTGGAATTCAGTTCCCATTCAAATGCAGCTTGACCCACCATGTGTTTAAAAATCCTGCATATGGTAAATAGGAAAGCTGCCATTTACCTTATACTGACAGAAAAGTTTTAAAAATAAGGCTGAAACGTATTGTGAGCCACAGCATTGCTTAAATGAAAATATACTAATAAACTTCAACTTTCATTGGTAAAATGAAATACAGGATTTAGTGAAAAAGCTTATAAAAAATTACATTTTGTTTCAAACTCAAATGAGAATCAGCCTTAAGAACCGAGAAAAGGAAATGCAAACAACTATTAAAATTGATTATTTGAGTAAGTGTTTCTCGCCTACGTAGCTGGTGTTGCTTCACATCAATCTCCCCTACCTTGGGAAACATAAAATTTAGAAACAAGAATGAACAAAGACCCAGAAAAGGAAAGATTGTCATAATAACTCATTTTCTGACAGATGAGCAAAGTTAATTTCAAACTACTTCCTCTCCCTGTCTTTGGAGATGGAACATACTTCTTTCCTTTCTCCCTGCTCTCCCCTGACATCTACAGGTTGCCAGAGCTCCAAAGGGAATTTGAGCGCTGTGGACGTTGATGTGCAGTCTCACTGCCCTTTCTGTGTGTCTTGGTGCAGACAGGATCACCTCTGCTGTCTGTCCTCAGGGCACTCTGTGCAGCACTCCTGACCTAAGGCTTACATGCCTGAGCAGTATCACAACACAAGCAGTAACAAAAGCAGCCAGGGAATTCCTGTTTATCATATTGTGCCTCCCTGAAGATTTCCTGGGTTTGTTTTGTAAGGGGTTATCTCTCAGCCCTTGCCATTTCTACCATCCCAGTTTTCTCCCTCCCAGCCCTGCAGCAATTCAGTTCACCTCCACCACGCATTTCCCAGGAAGGCATTCTTGCTCTCACTGCTGGGCACAGCAACTGCTTGCACCAGTGTGGATCTCTGAGCAGCAGCTGGCAGGCAGCAAGTCTCCCAGGACAAGGACTTCTCCTGTTCATAAGAAGCTTGGAGTTGGAGCAAACGCTGGTTTTGGGCAGCTGCCAGTCTCACAACCAATGAACAGATCCTGAACAGGGCTGGGATATTTGTTTTCTCTTGCCTTGGCACGCAGTATGAGGTGGCATCCCTAGGGGAGCCCTTCTCTGAGTGCCCTTCACTGGGGATTTTGTGGCTGCTGCTGTTCTGGTAGCTGCTACTTGACGCAGGTGATGAAAAACACACTTGGCATTGTGCAACTTAAATGAAAACCTGCAAGTTGTGCTGAAAGCACAGCTACAGAAACACAGAACCTGTGTGTGAACACAGAGATGCTGCCCCAACACCCCACCCACGTGTGGCCCATCGTAACCTCTCGCCGTGGCAGGGCAGGATGCCAGCCTGCACATTGATGCCCAGCCCTGACACACCACCTGGGCACCAACCACACATGTGCCCCAGGTCCCAGCCCAGATGGCAGTGCTTCCACTGCTGTCAGTGCTGGGGCAGGTTGATGGCAGCAACCACAGCATCAAAAGTTGTAGAACTTGGTGCCAGAGCCTGCAGCCTGTCAGGGTGACCGTTGCCTTAAAAGCTTGGACGGCAGTAAAGATGAAAAATGGGTTTGCCATTTTCTCCCCAGCTGCCCTCAAACTAATTATACACAGCAGGACTCAGAGGGCTGCTCCCACCACATGGCTCCCAGTCCTACCCCTGTGTGCCTACCAGCCACTGGCCAAGGGCTGCCTGAAGCAACAGCTTCCTCTGAGATCAGGGCAGCTGAAGGCTGGGGAAGAAACACCCCTTGGGCACAGTGGAGAGGCAGCAGGGATCCATGCCTGGAGCTCAGTTGGGGCAGAGTCTTCCCCACTTTAAGACAGCCAGGAAATCAGGCTAATAGCATCAGTCCTTCTCTAAAGTGCCCAGGAATGCTGACTCTGCACAAGAACCTGAAACAGTGGCAGGATACACTGAACTGGAAGTGTCCGAGAAGCTGAAACAAGGAGTGCTCCATATGAAATTTCAGCTCAGAGCTAGTTTTAAAGACTGCTGCTACCAGCTGACAGGAAAACTGAATCCTAGTTTCTGACCTTAACAAAAATCGTAGACGCTTTCTTCTAATGTTGTAAGTATAAAGCAACATGAAAAATGTGTAATACCAAAGCACCAGTTGTGGGTTGAGTCTAGCACTTCACATCTGTACGACACAAGTGTAAATCCACACTGATAAAGGAAAGTGGGTAAGCCAGGCCTTTTGTTTGAGACACAGCTCAGGGCTCCAGTGCATCCATAATATGAACTTCCCTCCTCGATACTCTCAGACTCTCTTGCCTAAAGTACTAAACCCAATCCTGAAGACAGGGGAAATGGACTGGTTTTGGTCCTCATTACAAAGTCAGCTCTCAGGAAGGCTATGCTGATGTTTCCTGACTCAATTCATGCAGATTGTGCTACAACAGCAACACACCAGGTTAACTGCAAACCCAGCGAAGGCTCCTGTGAGAGAGGAATGGTTGGGACCCTTCTAGAAGAGCCTCCATCCTGAAGGACTGGGCTGCAGGGAGGCTGATGGAAGAGGAGGATCTGTGACTTGTCATGTTCCCTATATCCTGTTTGATAAGTGATGCCCAAGAGAAGGAGAATTCAGAACAGGGGGACTGGAATCAAAATCCAGTGGGTCAGATGCCTACATGAAGGTGGGGGAAAAATATGGTGCATGTTGGTATCTCAGGTCCTTCCCTTCAGCTGATACCATACCTCAGCTGCCCTGCCAGCCTGCTTTACCCCCAGTCTCAGCTACAGGCAGGATCACGCCCATCGAGGTGGAAATCTCAGCCATTCAGAGGATTTATGAAAAGTATTTTACTTTTGTCCCCCTGAAATTACATTATTCTCCTCTTTTATCTGTCTTAAGTGGCAGGAGAGTGTGATGTTAATGAGATGTACAAAGGCTTTTGGGTAGCTGAACAGTTTTATAGTCCCACATTGATAAATTATACCATTTGTCACTGTTACCACATTAATGTTTCTTCCCAAGATCAAAGTCTGGATTTGCTGTGTTAAGTGGTGCTGTCCTCTGCTAGGCAGCACCACGTATTACCTCCCGAGGAAATGCCTTGTGATTCTGGATTTTTACATTCACACTTTAATCACACCCTGACTCTCACAACTGCTGATTTCCACCTCCACATGCAGAATGTAAGTCATTTTTCAGTATGGATTTTCTCCTCGCTACCTGTGTGAAAAGCCTGAATATCCTGTTTCAGGACAATCACTTTCTTCTGGCTCTGAAAAGCTGCTTCTGCAGTAAAGAATACAGACAATTTCCTTCCTTCTAGAACCCTGGACTCAGTCATGTTAATTTACATTTATATAGCACCTTTCATCCCTGAAGATCCCAATGCACTTTACAAACACCCCCTGTCTGTACACAGAGCCTGTACAAATAGACACTGCTCCATAAACACACAACAGCGGTGCCATCACCAACCACCGAAACACATCCTTCTGTGTATACTCCCAGCACACTCATGGCAATCCAGCTCTGCACACCATACAGCATATCACCATCAAGGAGGATAACACGGCAGCGTGATTCAGAGGCACAGTGTTTCCCTGTTGGGGAAGCACGAGAAATCGAGACAAGCAATGGAATGGCTTTACAGCCTGGGTGACTGACAGCTCCTTGGCACTCTGCTGCATAGGTTAAAATGAGGTAAAGACTGATCTGTGGTGAACCACATCTCACTGTCTCTGTGCTGTCAGTGCCTGCAGGAGTCCAGGCTCGCTGCTCCCTTCCTCTGATGGGTGACCCTCAAGTAGCTTGTTTTATAAAACTGAAAAGTACCTGCTTGCTTTGTAATGAGAACATAAGGGGGAATAAACCCTCCTCCCCAACAGCAGTAGTTGCCTGGCTCCTGCCAACCTGAGGATGGAGAAGGGAGATCCCCAACATACCTGAGACACCTTTTTGACCACGTCACTGCCCACGAGGAAGCCCTGGGCGTAGGAGCGTGCTGCGATGAAGGCTCGGGTTGCCTTCACCTTCAGGTCCCTGGGAACTTCCCCGAAGGGTTTGTGCTGCTCCGCGTGTTTCACCATGCAGTCCAGGTACTCATCTGTGATATGGTACTGGGGATTCATCAGCTTGAAGAGTCGCTCCAGCAAGCGTGTCCAGAACTCGTTGAGGGCCTCTTCCAAGTTGATGTTGGAGCTCCGGTAGTAGCGGCGTAACTCGCTGTACAAGTCCTTGAAGACCTTCATATTTTGAGTGTACAATTCTCCATACACGCTTGGAAAAGCATCGTAAAGGGCTTTTTCTGACTTGTTCAACAAATCTTGGAAATAACCTGAAAGACAAGAAAAAGGAGAGGTGATGTATCAGTTGGACAAGCTGGAATCCAACAGGCTGTGTTGTTTGGCAGCACAAGTGAATACCCTGAGAAAACAGAAGGGCCCTAACAGAGCTTTTCCTCCAATCAACCTTACCCATACTCTTGGACTTGAGCCTTAGCTGAGAAGATGGACTGGGACTTTCCACCTCCTCTGGCAGCCTCCCCATAACCCAAAACTGAGTTTCTTCTCTGAGAGCATAAGGTGTCATAGTGTTACTTACAGGTTTTCTTTTACAACTGGCATTGCTTACACATACCACAACTTGCCACACATTGTTTCCACAGCCCTGGTGAGTGCCAGCCCTCCCCAGGGATGTCCCAGTCAGCCCTGGCCAAGGCAGCCAGCCTGGCAGTGAGGCACAGCCTGCAAAGCACGTGCCGAAGTCCCTCGTGCTGCGACAAGAACAGGCACATCTTGGTGTGTATTTGAAAACAGGGCTGTACTCAAGTGTTTTTGAACTGAGGCCAACATTATCATGTCCAAGGTTCTCATCCCATTCTTTGACTTGGATGTGCATCCTGCTTTTGTTCCAGTCTAACTAACTAAATGGTTTTACCCCCTCGGCTCAGTGGTCACAGATGTGACAGAAACACGACTCTCTTGCTACATAGAGCAGAGTAAAGATGACAGGTTTGACTCCTCCCTCACCAGCATCCTCAGGTATTTCTGTCCTCTCGACTGCCAACTACCTTCAGGCTGAGACTGCACAGTGGGGAACTCATAGCAGGACCAGTCTGATTCAATTTATTGATTTACATAAGCAACTTTAATCATCATTTAAGTCAGTGAGAGCAAAAATAATTTAAATAATAATTTTAATTGCAATTACCTTTGTTCTTTTTAGGGCCTTTTTGAAGCAAACCTGATTATACTATTCTTTAAATCTAAATTTCTATTTTTTTGTTTCGGTGATGCATGATAAGCTCTAGCTGGAGAGAAAGTGTTATTCAATTAAAATCAAACAGCATGTATTTAGGTATATAAATTAACTTCACTGTGCTAGTGAAGAAAAGAATTAAAAGCTTCTGAAAAATGCATATTGCATGTACAAAGCTTTATTGAACAAAGTATTTTTTGAGGGAATGGCACTGACTACAATTAAAAACCTCTAAAACTGTAGAACTAGTGAAGCTCAGTTCCATGGGTCTTGTTTATATTCACAGACTGGTAGGGCCATACAAGCTTTCCTGCATTAATTATCTCTCATTGGCTTCTCAGATTTGAATGAAGCTCAATCTCAACAAGTGGATCAACCAAATGAAAAGACCCTCTGCATCTGCACCACAGCTGCTAATACTGAAACTTCTTGTACCATTTTAACAAAGCCTGACCTCCTCCAGCCACAATCATGTGCTGCTTAAGCACACGATTGTTTTAAATTTGATTTCAGTGCTTTTAAAAGATTGTAAGCAAACTAGGTCTTAGCAGAAGCCTGGTTTAATCACTTCTTCAGAAAACAAAACCTTGTTTTCAAGTGCACTTTTGGAAGAAAATTGTTCTTATTCAACCTGCCCTGGTTGGCAGCTTGTATCTCCAGCCACAAATGACTGATCTGCATGTGTTTCTACCTCTGCCCCACAGACACCAGGCTGGCAGGGCACCTAAGCCACCTATGAAATGACCTTGTAACGGGGGTTCTTAACAGGAAAAGACAAAAGCTGATCCCATCAACAAGTACTTTGCTAAAGGACTTCAGTTTAATAAGAGCTGCTGCAGCATGTGCCATCCTAGCACAGCTTTATCAAGGCCTTTCCCCTGGAATCTCAAGACAAAGGCTGACTCGAGCCCTGCCCTCTCCCCAGGTCCCAACTCCCAGTCTCCTGCCCCAGCTGCCAGACTGGAGCTCTCTCCCAGGGTAGAATAATCTTGGCAAGTGTTCCTGTTTCATACCTAGCACCCACTTTGGTAACCCTGATTCTCTGTCCTCCTCATAGACCACTCTGCTGCTGCAAAGTGCTCAGGTGCCTCCCTTAGAGCCACGGCTCTGTCCCCAGCACAGCAGCTGTGTGCACCTACTTCTGGGAAATTCTGCCTACTCCATCAACAGGTGAGAGGCTCCAAGAGGATGAATTCCTCTGTGAGCTTCTCATCCAGCATTTCTCTCATGCCCTGGTGTCATACACTAGCCTGGGCTGAGGAGATCTCAGTGGGGCAAGGCAATGTCTGGGCAGTCACAGCCCTGAGCTCACCCACCACTCTGGCACTGACTGAGGGCTCATCCTGCTGCAGTGTCACCTTGCCTTGTTGCATGGGCACCTTTCCCTGCAGTATCTCCCTAAGAGGCTCACCCCAGGACTCACAAGCCAAGCAGATGACTGCCAGGCAGATGGTTTGTCCTGGCAGGATATTTTTCTGGATCTGACTAATCTGAGGTGGCTTCATTTTTCTGTTATCACAGCCTTCCTACCTGTACAACGAGCAGAAATGGGACTCACCTCCAACAGACACAAAAAACTACCTTTGTAAGTTTCTCTGATGCTGATGAGGTATCTAAAAGCTGCTCTGTATCTTAATGTTTCACTCCAAACACTGCAGGTTGCCTATTCACAATTTAATTAAACTGAGCTCAAACTCTCTTTCTTGTATAATCAGTGTTCTTTTCTCTGTGACAAGAGACACTAACTGAACAAATTGCACAGCAATCCAGGTACGACATGCAGCTTTGCACTCACAATCAGGAGGAAGAAAACACCAACAAACACAGCACAATTTGTCAGTTCAAGGTAAAATGACTTTCTTTGTATTGCTACAGGAGAAACAAGACGTATATATTCCTGTCAAAAAATTGGAAACTACTCTCAAAAAAAAGTCCAAGCTAATTAAGGGCTGATAAACTGTTACTTCTCACCCAAGTGAGAGAACACCAATTACAGCCAACTCGTTTGTGGCTGGTTCTCAGAAAGTTCTTCTAGATTTCACACACTGAAGGAAAAAAATAATCTGCATTAGCTAGAGAAAATTAATTAGCAATTAAGTCTAAATGTGTTTGTGACGAATGGCTGACCTGGCAAGGAATTTAAATGTCCATTTTGCAGCATTAGAAGGCACAAAGAAGTGACATTTGTCAAGAGGGATGCACAGAAACTTGTGCTAACTGCCCTGGTCCTTGGCACAATGTCAGCCAAGATCTCAACTAACCCTGCATCTTCTCCTTAACACTCCCTGCCTGCTAGTATCTAACCGTTCAATGCATTCAGACATGTGTCATAGATTAAGGATATGCAGGGTCTTTGAACAGGTGAGTCCTTCCTCACCATTGCCAGCCAAGGGATTCACAACACTGCCAAGCCACTGGGTGACTTTCCAACACCAGGACTTCAGACAAATCAAACTCAATTTCCCCTGGCCCAATGCAAGGCACAGGTCCTCAGCTGAAGCCACTCCTACATGAAACATCACCTTTCACACTCTTGCTGCAAAGTATTCAAAAGAAAAATAAAATGAAATGGGAGTCTGCTTTATTATCATTATTGTCTCTCACTTCCAGGCTCAGAAACAAGACAACTGCCTTTGCTCAAAGGAACTTTGCCTTCTGGCAGAGGCCAGGCCTGAAAAGTCTATCTCAAATACAAAAATGCCATAAAGTTATGAGCAAAGAAATTAAAGGTTTTTACAACTGAGACAATTCTGCAACCTTGGTTGCTGTTTCTCTTCCTGTTGCAGTGACAAAAACGTCTTAGAGAATGAAGTTTTCAACCAGAATCTATAACCTTTGCATTCAAGAGAGATTGTAAATCCCCACCCATTCCCCGCTTCACAGCTTCCCAGTGTTCGCAGCTCATATTTTCACAGTTTCCACATTTTCACAACTCTGGATTCAAATTGGGAAGCTGTGAACAGCACAGCAGGGACCAGCAGTGTGTCTCTGAAAATGGAAAGTTTTGAGTTTCTCCCTCCTCACCACCCCCGAGCAGCAAGTACTTATCTAAACTCTTTGATACCATTTGATCACTCAACATCTGGAACACACTGGGGTTTCTTCCACTAATATCATGAAGGAATGGGAATGTATGTAGGAGGGAATGAAGAGGTTACTGAAGGAAGAACACCCAAATGCTCTTCAGGCATGCAGCAGAGCAGACTTTCTTCAAAACCCATCACATTTTAGAGGCATGCTAGGAGAAATATGAGAAATGGAGAAAGGTGACTGAATTACTTCTTCTTTGAATATTATTAAAGCCTCAAGCAGAAAACTGCAGCACAAAATGTCTTACACACAACTGGAAAGAGTAGTTCGAGATCAGAGGAGATGAGGGAGGAAAACACATTGCTCAGATGTTGTCTTTAATTCCAATATCAGATGTTAAGAATAAAGCTCTTCCTAAGGCAGGTTTAGCATTGGATGACTGGATCTGGTGAAGACTCTGGGCAACCACCTCTACCTACATCTGGAATTCAGTCATAAGAGGAGGGAAAAGCCATCAGGGTGCAGGGCTCCAGGAGGAAGGATGTGCATGGCAGGTGATACCTCCAGCCCATCACTCTCCCTTGGAGCTGCAAAAGCAGCACACAGGGCTCTGCCCTGCCTCCACCTTTCACCTCCAAGCTCTCCCCTTCTTTCTTCCTCCATACAAAGCAGACTGCTCCACCCCAGGACAGCAAAATTCAATTTTGCTTATGCTTCCTATAAACCTTGAGCTGTCCCTGCAGGAGCTCCTAATGACTTCTGAAGCATCCGCATAGTGCAGCAGTGCTGCACAGCCTCAGAGCTGGTGTTCTTCTGAAAATGCTGCAAAAGATTTTCAGCCATGGGTGAGACGAAAACTCACCCACTGGTCGGTCAGCTCTGCATGGTGAGCTAGGTTTGTGGTCTGAGGGCCTTGCCATACAGCCATGAACTGCTAGGACAGCTAGACATGGGGGCAACGATGTGAGGAGGGAGAATACAGTTAGATACTGTATTATAATTTCTCATTTTTGAGCAAGCACATGAGCCTGTGCTAGAATTCAGGCAGGGCTAGAGCCATGGAGCATCTGTGCAGCTCTGGAGGAAGGTCATGTTTCAAGACTGGACTAAGAACAGAAGAGGAAAATAGACCTGTTCTGTAGTGTCCTGAACCCCAGTAAAAGCAGGGAAAGAAACAGGGTGGGGATGTCTGCTAGAGCAGAGCTCCCTCTCGGTGCCAGCCCTGTTGGTCTGAGGCAGCATTTTCCTGGCCTGAGTTTAATACACTGCTGCACTTCCCAATACCAATTTGCTTCTCCAGTTGGTTCTAATGCTGCTCTTGCAGTCAAACTACTATTAAAAGAGAATAATTCAGCAATAGATTTAAGCCATTAAAATCCAAATCTAATGCATCCACGTCTATTTATTCACTTCAGCATGTACAATGATATTTTATTTATAAAATTGTTATTACTCATTACTAATTTAAGTACTACCCATGGGTTGCTGAAGAGCTGATATCCATCCAACAGCACCCATATACTCTGGCTTGTACCTTAGGTGAGTGCTGCCTCAGGAAATAACCATAGTGAGACTGAGTGACTTGGGCTCCACGTGCAAACAGCCCTAGGGGGTCACCTCACCTCTCTCCTCACAGCTTCACACTCCTGTGAAACTGCTGCTCTAGTGTAGCTGTTCCCTCAGTCCTGAACCACCCTGGAGAATGCAGTCCCTCCCTGCTGTATTCTGGATCACTCTCATCTACAGCATTCCTCTCCATGTCCCTGTTTGGTGGCTGCAATCTAAGAGGCATCAGGACAAGCCAAGACTCAGATTGCAAAAAAAAAATGTCCAAACAAATGGAGATAAAATTAGCTTTTAACTAGAAGTCAAAGAATGAACATTGTGAGCAAATGTGCCAGGATGCAAGAAGTATGATGTCTTTAGGTAATACCACTTCAAAACTTTTAGTATTTGCTCCAAAGAGCCATTTGACTGATATCTTCTGTGTACACTGTGTCCTGTGTGTGTGCTGAGAACTGCATGGGAACACAGGACTGAAGAGATGTGTGGGTCAATGAGACGAATGCCAGCTCCAGCATGCAAGCATCGATTTTGTACTCTCCTAAACCTGCTCAGTGCCCAGTACAAGAGCACTTAAGAGATTTTGACCTCACTCCTGCTGGAAGGCTGTTCCAGAGCAACTCCTCAGCTGGGTGGACTTCTTAATTTCTGGTCAAAGTTCATTCTTTATCCACTCTATTTTTGCCAGTGCGTTCAGTTAAATGACAGTTTCAACTATTATTTTTGTTTCCCGATGTTTACTCTCTGAGACATTTACACAGCAAGTCCCACACTTTCTCAACCTCCATGCTGCCTTGCTACACAAAAGTACTTTCCCTTCTTTATACCTGACAGACTTCTCCAGTCC
Organism: Acanthisitta chloris; assembly: GCF_000695815.1. NCBI lineage: Eukaryota > Metazoa > Chordata > Aves > Passeriformes > Acanthisittidae > Acanthisitta > Acanthisitta chloris. The sequence continues at coordinate 94,781 of NW_008676746.1, read as the reverse complement.
TCTAACTCACTTCACTAGTTCTTCTCTTCACCTCTTCTGCTAGGCATTAACTTTTCTTAACTGTGGGTGGTCAGAACTACAAACATCATCTCCCTTTCTTCACTGGAAGTAACACTGTGAATACTGCAAGGACTGCACTTGCCGTTTTCAAGAATGCCTCACATTAGCATTTCACAGACTTTCTGCCACCAAGGTACATCCCTAATTCTCCCCTTTGCAATTTCCAACCAATTAGTCCCCAGCCTAACTCTGGAACATTGAATTACATCCTATTTCTATTATTTTGGTTGTCATGGTTATCCACTATCCTCTTCAACAGTGACAACTTTTCCCAGCTCTGTGTCACCAATTAATCTCATGAATGCATTTCCTACCACTTGTGCTGGTTTTTAATGGGGCTCTTAACCAGGCTGGGGTCTAGGTCTGTCTTGAGAATCACAACTGGGACCTCCCTCCAGCCCAGCAGCTCTTCTTTCAACACAATATATTGCTGCCTCTCCCTTAGCTAGTTCACCTGATAATTCCTTTACTAATTTCCATCTTCTTCAGCTTAATTAACTACTCAAGACACAGATGCAAATGTCCTTGAAGTCTCCTGAGATAGATTAGTTGATAGAACAGACACACCATGAGCAGTAGTGAAAGCAAGAAGCTATACAGGATTTGACTGAATCTCTACAGTAGCTGCCTCTGTGTATGAGCAGAAGTTGGGCTGCCTTAAACTGCTTTTAGACTGGGACATACAGCACACAGCTCGTTTCTTGTGTTAGGGAAAAAGTGCTTTCTGAGAAAACAAAAACATTTTCCTGCATAAGAAAGTTGCTGTGGAATGAAAATCCATTTTGGAACTCAGGTCTGCTAGTGAGAGGCCTGAGAAGGAAGCACCTCCAGTCACTCCAAAGGAACTGCACTTTTTCTGCCAGCACTTGGATAATATTTTCCTTGGACACTGTTTTGAATGGCAGAGAGATGTAATTATCTACACCTATTTTTCCCTCTGCTTATTCCTCCTCCTCTGTTTCTACAATTTTCCAAGATAGTTTGTTTTTATCTAAGTCAAGCGGGACTGGATCCAGCTATCAAAACAAGGAGGCAGGAAAGTTCCTGAGAGGGAAGCTGGATATTCTGCTTGTCCTCCTGATGAGCACCACACTACCACTGGGGCCCAACAGGGTGTCACCCAAGGCAAGCCTGGGTGTCACGACCACAGCACTGAGACCCTCCCCAGCTCTAGCAACAGCTCTCTACAAAACACAGCTAGCAAAGAAACCACTTTAGGCTTTGATGATCCTGATGCTCTCAGTATAACCTTCCTGCTGTCCCCTGGGAACAGCTCTGTGCAAACCTTCAGACACCCCTGAACTCAAGTTCAGACAACTCTGCAAAGACAAGAGTCGCTTGGGGCTGAGGGGGCAAAGGAGACAAAATAGTCTGTGTGAGTAGCAGGACATAGAAGCAAAGCCTATACAGAGGTTGCAGTGTTAACAGGACTCTGCACTCCCCTCTTGTGAGCATCTGAGCCCCCTGTGGTATTGCCTTCTGCCTGGGAGCAAAAGAACAAGAAGGGAGCTGGAGCAAGTGGCCTGCACCTGCTCGGAAAGGGATTCTGGCACCACACAACACACTTGCAAACCCTGGGATATTAAATGCCACAGGACATACCACAGCTGACATCCAAGCCAGTTGCTTGGTAGCTCCTCTATTGTTTAAGCTTGGAATTTCCATGTTAGGAACTTGCTGCACTGCAACGTCGGGAGCAGGTGCCTGGGGTGAGGGTGGCCCAGCGGCCGCTCCAGGCTGCACACGTGGACATGCACATGTGCTTTGTGTGCAGCCCTGCTCCAAGGGTGGAATGACTGAGCAGGAGTGCAGCCCTGCTCCAAGGGTGGAATGATTGGGCAGGAGTCAGTTACAGAGGTGTGCCAAGGTTTGTGTGCCAATGATAAGGTCAGATGGGCTCCAGTGGTGCCACACAGGCACACGCGTGGCTGGAAACACTCAGAAGTTATATGTGACTGTGGCTGTGTCTGTGTATGAGACAAAGATTTTCCACATGGTTTCCTCAGATTTAGTCCTCTATCAAATTGCAACCCTGCTCCTTGTACATCTCCAGCCTACCTGGCAGAGAAAGAAGAGCTGTGCTGCAGGGTCCTGCTATAAGTAAACCTCCCGTAGCTGAAAGCCCTTGCAGAGGGGATTTGCTCTGTTTGCATCCAGGGTGGAAAAAGCAAATACAAGAGATGTGAATCTTAAGATTATTTTCCCCATGTGCTCTCCTGGCATCTGAGCTGGCAAAGGATTTTAATCACGGCGCCTTCTAAATATATCTGTGCTACAACCACAGACTTGGAGCAAATGATGAGCTGCAAATATTGCCCCAGCAGGCTCTTATCACACAGATTTCAGCACAACCTCTCTGTGAGATAAGAACTGGGAAGACATGTGGGTGGGACTCATCAAACGGGAGTCAAGCCTGATCTGGCGGCTCAGTCCTCACTTGAGGAAGAGAAGACACCTCCCCCTTTAGCAGGAGCTGAGCTTTTCTTTAGAGCCACTCCTCTCTCTCTGGACTGTAGTGGGAGTTGGGATAAGCGAGCTAGAGTAGGCTGAACTTTTGAATAGATGAAATTTTGTGAGATGAATTTTCCTCTCATTTTTTTCCCTTGAAGAAAGCCTGCATTTAAAGGCAAAGCAATGTGCACCACAGCTATCACTGAGAGGAACATGAAAGGCAGTAAAAGTAATTGCTAATACTGCCTGTTCCTTTCCAGGTTTATTCAGCAAATGCAGACCTGAAGGGCTCCATTTCTCTGAGAGCAAAATAAACTCAGAAGTATCTTACAATATTGAGGGTTGTTGGCAGTTTTAAAATGTGCAACATACACCCTGGATAAATTCACAGTACATTCCTGTGCAGCAGGGGTATTTTTCACTCCAGAAAGAAAAGTGTTCCTTTCCCCAGCTGAAATGAACAGCTGGTGACACAGAAATGTGGTTTCAGGCTGCAGATAAAAGGGAGAGGGCCAAGGTAAGCCCCCCGAGCCCCTGGCTGTGTGACCACATACCAGGCTGATGACAAACTGCTGGGACATGGCATGAATGGGACAAGCAAGGGATTCACTTGTGATATGCCTGTGCAGGTGGTTGTGTTTCCAGCAACATCATCCCAATCAGCCTCGGTGTGGTTGAGTTTGACTTCCCACTCCTGTCGGCAAACATGCTAACCTGCCAGTGCACAGCCTTGGTCCTCCAATACACACTGCTGAAAGCTGAAAATAATGGAGCCTTGATACTTTACAATACACATATTCCAACTTCTTCCTTACTTTTAACCAATCTGCCACTAATTCAGGCTCTTTGCAGCATTATTTTATTTGAAAAAAAATCAGTGAATGATTACCTCTTCAGAACTAAATACATTTCTTTGTCTCAGAAAAAAAACCCAACCAAAAGCAGAGGAAACAACCCATGGTTTGTGTCTATTTTTGCCACTTTCTGCATTCAAAGAGGGACTTATTGCACTCAAGCATCTCCACTGCATAGTTTTGAAGATCAAAACTCCTTGTTTGAGTTTGCAAAAGCTGTGGTAGTGGAACAGAACTGACTTTGGCTTTTTATCTTCTTCATTAGTGCTGCCCTCCGCTCCAAGTGGCCTCTAGACAAATTATTTATTGTTGGGTTAATTGGATCATTTGGACCTATGCTTGCCACTGCATTTTTGCAGTATAGAGTATCTAAGACACATGGTCCTTGGATATCTAAGTATCCTGAGTATCTGACACGTGGGCTTTTCCCAAAGGAACAATGAGGATAGAAATTACCAGCTGTGGGGATAATATTCCAGACAGGCAAAGTTCCTCTGTTATTACTGCAGGAGTTTATCTAAGTCTGTATAAAGCTCTTAATCTCTAGTTCTCTCTCTTTCAATGACATCAGAAAATAACTTGTCTCTTTGTAAAAATAAATTGCTTATGATATTCCTACCCATGGAACCAGTATGAAAAGGTACAGATGAGAGAAGACAGCTAGTGTTAACAGGCAGCCTGAAGTACGCAGCATGTATATGCATCTGACAGCTGGGAGTGGAAAGAATGTACATGTAGATCATAAATACATGTCTGTTACTGCAATAATAAGCAAATTAATATAAATCATTCATTTCATATAGGTGAAACGTGGGTCTATTATATACGGCGACTCTAAAATAATATTAAGACATTATAACACACTTTTCAAAATTATGCAGAGTGTGAAGAATGGTGAGTAACACAGCACTCCCTCAGCTCTACAATGCATGGGGATTATCCTAAGGATAACCACATGGCACTTCTTTCCCCAGGAGCCTGCCTTGAAAGAAGCAAGTTCTAGCAGTTGTTAAGGAAAAGGAATTCATGTGCCCTGGCAGGTATTATATGAATAAATCCAGTAGCAGATTTTAGTTCCTGTCCCATCTGATGGCACCTGTTCTGTTAAACACCACTAACTTTACACTTTGCCCAATGATAAAAATCTAGATAGAGATGGATTTTCAAAAATCCTGAGCATTATTTAGTGACTTCTGTTGTAAAATACAAAGTCACTTATAAAGCAGTCCTAGAGAGATTTAAGTGTAGCTTACTCACCCTTTTTTTCTTTAAAGTTTTGTTTGTTAGTGCATTTAAAGGTTGTTAAGCATATACTGGCCTATAGCCATGCTGGGATAAAACCACTGGATTCTCTGAGCTCGGGAGCTTTGCTTGCCTGGAGCTCACCTGTGACCCCCAAGTAGCACTGGCCCTAGCCAGGGAAATGTGTTTGATCACTCACTCAATGTTAGATCACAGAAAACCAAACAAGCAACAAGACTTCCTTCAGCTCTGTCATCTCTTCTGACTGGATGGGCGGATGCAGATGTGGTACCAGAGCAGGAGGTGCAATAGCTCAAGTGTCCTAACCCTTGACTGGGTGTTGAAAGCCTTATGAATAGGATCAGTTCAAACCTAGAATGGGTCAAAACACTGAGACACCACAATCTAAGGACACCTAAGCTATCGCTGTACTTACTACTGAGTTACTACAGGCTGATTTTGCTGCATTTCATTGAGACTGAAAATAGTAAAAGGCCTTGTCCAATATTTAGACCTTTTTCAATAATGTTGAACATATTTTCTAATGGGCATATTTTTGTTTGTTTGTGGACTATACACGTTACATATTACTGGTTTGATTTATTACTTGTGCGTAAGTCTTTGAAGTAAAATTGCATCACGACTGTGACCAGCATGGAAGATCTGCCACAAAATCTATTTGCTCTGGGAAATTGCATGATGGAGAAAGTTGCTGTTCCATCCTAACTATGGCTTGAAACCCACCTGTCCCTCTGCTGTTCACCAACACTGTTTTCAGATGAGACACACTAGCTGTGTGAATGTTCCCAGCCCAACAATTTGGCTAAATCCCTGTGGATAGCCACATAGGCTACACCTGACAGTCATGTATAATGCAGCAGCAATCTACAAATATATGTCTAGGAACAGTCCTGCACCCTCCACTGTCACTCTATGTGAACAGAACAGAGGACATGAGTGTTTTCACTGGCCCATGTGGCACCTTCTCTTTGTGCCAACACTGCAAACCTGAACTACCCTGAACACAATACAGCCCTTATTTAGGGGCCAAAGTAAAGCAAAACAGAAACGAATATCGGCGTGTGATATCCCACCCCTCCCAACTGAGAGTGCTGCCCTCAGCCAGGGCTGACTGCCAGACAGTCACCTCCACACAACTTGTGGACATCTGAACCTCATCTGAAACTCATCTGGA
>NW_008676746.1:70360-88961 GCF_000695815.1 Acanthisitta chloris | reverse complement strand
TGCAGTAGCTGAGAAATGTCTGGTCTCCCACCCTCACCAATTCCATTTTAAGATGCACACATAACACATGTATTTAAAATTTATACTAATCAACATAAATCATCTTCAAATCTGCAAGCATTATAAAACCTTAAAAGACAACCTGCTTGGGTGCCTTGTGCCTCTCAAGGATCATCAGCTGGATATCTCAGTGACAGAACGTCTGCACCCACCACTGGCTGTCATCATGCTTATGGAATGGAGATTAAAAATGCACATTAAAGAAAATATTAGCTGAGAAATGAAATGCTAACTGTACTCTGACTGCAGCTATGCTTAGGAAAAATAGAGAGGAAACTACATGTGCTCCTTCTTTTTAAAAATTCATTTAAAACAACTAAAAAAAGGCTTTGGTTACCCTGAGATGCTGGCACACTCCTCCTGCCTGAGTTGGGGTTTCTGCTGCTTTTGAAGCATCTCTGGCTCTGGTCCAAATTTGAAGGGTGGGAGAAATGGATACTTGTTAAAAGCTTGTGCTTGATTCACTTTACCCTGCATAAAACTTCCCTTTTTTTTTTCCCCTGTCAGATTTTTATTCCAAGTACATTGCACCAGTGAATTGGACATGAGTAATAAATTCTGACCTCTTTAAAATGTCCTCCCATGCATGTAGATTGAAATCCTCATTAAACAGCTTGATAAACTAATACATTTAGTATGCACTTATAAGGATGTGCAGAGAGGTTGACAAGCAGCTGTCATTCACCTTTTTCTCTTAACACCTGAGGCCAATCACGATAACCTCAAATCTGGCAGAATACTTAGAACAGACAAAAGGAAAAACTATTTCAAACAGCCAAGTTATGGAAAACCCCACCCCTGCTACAAAATGCCCTGGACGCTGAGGACTAAAATAGATACAGAAGATGATCAAATCAGAAAAAGGAAAGACCACTGGGTGGGCCTGAAACAAAATGAACAAGATGTCCAGGGGAGGAGAGGAACCACAAAACATTCATGGGGCAGAAGGCACACAAGGTAACTTTATTTCTTTCTCCATAAGTCAGGGTGCACCTTGCTAATTGTCATAACCCTAACTGCCCTGGGATGCTCTCAAGACTGAGGCAAGAATCGGAGTGAATTTTATTCTCTGGGGGAAGAAAGTTAAGACACCAGTCACTAGACTCAGAACACAGACTCACCAAATCTAGCCCAGAGTCACTGCTGCATTCTGCTCTGCTCACTAGGGATGGGGCACCCCACAGCCTCCCACAACCAGGGCCTGGGGCTTGGCTCAGCCCTTCTTCCTGGCACTGCCCCCCTTAAGCAGAACCCTCTTCTTGATGCAAATGCCCTTCTGTGACCTTGTTGTGCCTAAATGTATCTCCAGAGATCTTGCATAGCCCAGAAGCTCAGTGATTAACTTAATTAGTCTAGTAGCTTATGTATCTGCTGCTAATGAAAAGCCGTGTGGTACACCAGCAGATGATGATGTGCAGACGTGCTTTCTGAACAGGAGCTCAGACTGGGCTGAGCAGACCATGTCCTAACCCAGCTCAGTTACACACAGCTTGTCCAGGTGACACAGATTCAGCTTTTTCTTTACAAACACACTGGTGAGTGACTCCTGAACATCTCTGCATGTTAATGAATCCACGGACACCTACAGAGATGCCTTATACTATCACTGCAGCAACAACAATAATAAATGCAGCTTAGTGTCAGCCCTAGGCAGAGGCAATACATAACAGGACAACCTGAGCAGTGCCCTCCTTAGGGCCCTCTGGTAAGGTGAGCCCATCCTACATATTGACTTTTCCATGCCTGTTGTGGCGGTGGGTAATTCGACAATTTGCCTTCAATTCCCTCAGGGTGCTCCATCTGGGATCAGATCAATGGCCCACCCAGCTGTTTCAGCTGAACTCTGCTTTTAACTTGCTGACTATAAAACAGTCATACAAATTTCTGGCGTGCTGAGGATGAAATACTAGTGGTCAAGTGATGTACCCCAGAGAATGTCCTCTGAGTAAGCCAGTCTGTGCCAGGAGGAACCAATTTTGGGTGGTGTGAGCTTTACAAAAAGACTTAAGTATTATTCTGTGCAGTTTAAATAGGAGAAAGCAAACTGAATGACCTTCCCCAATGTTTGGGGGAGCTGAAGAGCCACTCCCAGCCCTAAAACACTATGGGTGTGGAACTGGCCAGAGGGGCCCTGAAGGAGGACTGGGCACATTGTCACAGGACCTTTTCCAAAATCCCCATTTACGCCACTGAACTGCTGCACATAACCAATGACTTACAGAGCTAATTTCCTACGCTTTTAATTCCCATTTCAGCTACATGCTTGGCAACTTTCTGCTTATGCTGCTTACTTGGAGAGAGAAAAAGTAGCTCAACTGTTCATTAACAAGGTGAAAAGCAATCTTACTTCATTCAGAGTTCCCTATATCCCACTGATATGCACCAGGGCTCATGGCACTGGATGCTGCACACAGAAAAGGATAAACACTACAAGGAAGGGGTGGCACCTGTCTACAATTATCGGTGAGTCAAAGACAGGAGACACCCCCCACACACTTCACATGACAGGTAACCAAACCTTCAGCCGCCAAAGCATTTGACATTGCTGTCTTGATATTTTCCCATCACCATTCTCTCACATAACGGAGGAGTTGCTCTGCACCATTCATGATCTGTCCAAGTGCTCCTTCGGTACTTCATGGTAGTTCTGCCAGTCACACAGAGATGTCTCCTTTCACTGACTCACAGGCAGGTGCTTAAATTAGAAACATGGAGGCCTCAGCCTTCAGTCTCCCACTCAAGTAATTAAATTAACATGCTAAACTCCTGGGCCACCTCCTTGCTCCTCATTAGGGAAGGAAACCCCTGGCTCTTGGAAGATTGCTCCTGCTTCAAGTCCTTTAATTAGTGTCCTATAGTACTACAAACCACTCCTGCTTCATGGTGCTAGAAACAGGGAAGAAGTCATTTAAGGTCTCTGCAGCAGTCCAGTTTGTGACAGAGGTGTTGATGCTCCTTGGTAAGGTTTTCTGTGTGCAGTCTCACATAGCTGACAGTGTGTGATGTGTCTGCAGTGTCTCTCAAACGAGACGAAGAGTCACAGGAGCCCATACGTGCACACGGAAATCTGTTCAAGTCGATTGAATGAGCAAAAATGAAGGGCAAAAAAGAGCAGGGTTTCCTATCTATGCTAGTCTGTCCTCTAGGAGGGAGCTGAATGGTGGATTCAAACCAAGACTATCAAAGAAAGGGAATGAGATGGGAAGTAACACAGCTCCTACCAGACTTGTGAAATGAGGAAAAGCAGGCCAGAGAGAGGAGAGAGACCTTCAGCATGCTGTCACGAGTCATAAAATCACAGAACGGTTTGGGTTGGAATGGACCTTAAAGCTCATCTAGTTCCAAGCCCCCTCCATGGGCAGGGATTCCACACAGCACACCAGACTCAGGGCCCCAATCAACCTGGCTTTGAACTCTTCTAGGGATGGGACATCCACAGCTTCTCTCAGCAACCTGTGCCAGTGCATCACCACCTTCTGAGTGAAGAACTACTTCTGTCTGCATGGGACAGGCTCAGGAGACCTTTGGCTTACTGACTCCCAGTGAACACACATATAAATGTACTGAGTTCAGAAACAGCATCAGTGGGATCCTACAGCTTCTTTGACATGAAAGTCAATTGTGCATGAAATACAAAGGCCTAGAAAAACAGATTTCATTAGTCCTAGTGCTCACAGAACCACTTGCACAATATGTTAAAAATAATAATAGAAAAGCTGGTCATAAAATAGTGGCAGAATGGAGCTGCACGTCTAGAAGCTAAAATGAGTCTGAACAAGAAGCTAAATAGCTGCAACTTATTTATTAGAGATCTATTGAATAAATGGCCCTGGGAACTACTGCACCAATTCATCCTCAACAATTGAGAAAGCAAAAGCTGTTTCCTTCAAGAACTGCCTTAGCATGAACTAATCTGTAGGAATGTTAAAGGAGAACATATTTGTGATGATTATTATTTTTTTTTAAATTACACAGCACTACTTTCTCAAGTCTAACAGCCACCCTTGGAGCCTTGGCAGGACCCGTGACACCCTGACTGACACAGCTGCAATTCAGCAAATTGCACCCTGAATGCAAGTGTCTGAGAACAAAAATCACCTACTTATGCCTGTGACTAGAATGCAGAGGTGTGAAGCTCCTCCACACTTGAGTATGGGGCAATTGGTGTCTGATGGGTCCTTGACCATGACACCAACAACACAAACCCTGGTGATCAGGTGTGGTGTGGACCCTTCTCTTCTAAAGCTGCTGGAGCCTAGTACAAGCCAACTAGTGTTAGACTTCCCTGCTGACTGTGGAAGGGGAAGGAGTATCTGCTGGATTTTCAACTTTGTTTAGCCACAGCAACAGCTTGTGCTTCAAGATGAAGGTGGGAGAGAAAAATGAGGGCTCAGTTTTAACCACAGAAAACCATGAACTTCCTCCCTGCTCCTCTGGCTCCGGATACAAGGGCTGTATGAGAGACACAAGGATGAGACCACTTGGAGAACACAGACACCATCAAAAGCAGAGTGTGCACTTTGGAACTAACTTTAGTTGTGTTACTGAAAGCTTTAACTAAGACTAATTAATGTTTTAGCCCTTGGCATTTCTATCACTTGGTCTAACTACTTTTTCTAATTCCCTTAAAATAGGCTGTTTTAAAGGTTTACTCAGGCTGACACTTGGAGCATGATGCTAAAAGTGTTGTTATTAAAAGCAAAGCTCTTTGGTGTTCATTAGCAGGATGACAATTAGCTGGAAAACAAGTGTAGCTCAAATCACAGGACTCATGCCTCCGTACTAATTGTACCTGAAGCTCCTGAGGACACCAAGGCACAGACAGTGCTAACGGAGTGGGGAGAGCAGCTCCTCAGGCTCCCTGTGGCAGCCAGGCAGGGAGAATCACACACACACACACACACCAGGCAAGTGCCCTGCCCGCCTGGGAGTTTCACTTGCACAGCCACAGCCACAGCCATTATTAGTTTCGTGGAGCTTTCTCCCCCAAACACTCTCCTTCCTTTTTTCCTCACCTTTTTTCTTTTCCTCCTGAGGCTCTGACATATCTGAAGGGCTTCTGCTGTCTGGTTTTAAACCAAGTTAGCACTAGCAGATTTATTTTTGTCTGTCTGTGCCACATGAGGTTTGAATGAGTTTCTGAAATATCACTGTGGCAGACTTTGGGGATAACGATACCGATTTTGGTCTTCAACCAGCTGTCTTCTCAAACATAATCAATGTATTCTTTTCCCTCCCCACAGCAAGTATAGCTAGTTTATATTTGAACTTTTCCATCTTTGAGAACATGTTTACCGCTGCCTCCTTGAAGGACACTGGATCTCATTTACTTGGACTTCCTCTGTTCTGCTCTTGCTGTGAAGAAAAGCCCTTTATGTTGATGTGACACTATAAAAATCCATAATCATGAAGTTAAAAATAACCCCCCTGCTAGAATAAGATCAGCTGAATATACTGAATTGCTCTCTATTTGGTTCTGCCTTGTATTTACGCATTTGACTTCAATTAAATTAGTTATCTCCAGCAATTCAGAGGCCTTTAAGTAACCATGTGTCACTGAATATAAAAATCACATATTTATTGCATAGATAAGAGTGCACACAGGTTATCTCACTTCAAAGGTCTTACTCTAATACAAACCTACTTTTTATCTCTCAGAAACTGCCACCATGGACCCATTAAATCCCAGATCCTGCTGCTCCTGCCTGTCAGCACTCTCTGGGCACAGGAGGAGTGCAGGGGAACGTGGGGGGCTCTTCAGCTCACACGCTATCACTGGGGGTGCCGTGCCAGCGAGGGCTGTGGCTGAGCACAGCACTCTGCCAGCTCAGGCTCCTACCTGCAAAAACAGGAACTGGTTTGCTGCTGTGACAGTGCTTCAGGCCAGACTGACTTCAGAGTCCTCTTTACCTGGCTTAACCCCCAGTCACTGTGCTATGAACGCAGCCATGGTAAAGAGCAGCCGGTGCCACCTGGCCCCACTGAAAGGCATGAGCTTTACAACCAGAACCTTTCTACACTGGCAGAAGCAAATGCCACTTGGCATGGCATTTAGCCCTAACCATGACAATACACACCACTCACTACCTGATGCTGATGAAAGGTGTGGGGTTCATCAGCATCATCCAGCAACATCAACCAGCACCATCTGAATGTTCCCTTCACTGCAGGACTGAGGGATCAGTGCTGTCTGCACGTTACCTGACTCCTTCTACAAAACCCACTGATCCTGAGGAAGTGTTTGGCAGATAAGAGGAAGGGATGAAGAACACGTAGCAGAATTCCTCATCCAGAGTATTTATTGCAAACTTGAGTCATCTGCCACGGTGGAGGGTTTGATTCTCCGATAATTTCACACTACATAAAAATCGAATCTGTGATAATTTCGGTAGGCTATCAAGTACTGCTGGTCTCGACCATAAACAAAACAAAACCAGTAATTGCTTTTACTGAAAAATGATGTGTGTTTTAGGGTTTTAAGACTGGGCTATCCCAGGGGAAGGAGGAGAAGATTGGAAAGCAGTTGTTTCAACAAACATGAAATTGCACAAAAAGTAGCAAAAATTGGATGACACCAAATTTCCACACTTGAAAGCAAATAAAAATGCGGTAATATTGGCTTCTTCAATTTAATCCGATCAGCCTTTGAGATTTCCATTTGTTTTGATATGAAAACTATCAATTCATCACAATACTAAGTTCTACAATTACTTCATTGTGCTTCTATTAGTAAGAAAAAGGTATTGATTTAAACAATGCACACACAACCGTAGCTTTTCAAACCAAACTCATATTTTTCTTGAAGGTTTTTCTTTGGGTAAGCTATTAATTATTAGAATTTATCAGCACAATAGTAAAAACACAAGCTCTAAGGGTTAAATCTCACAGCCCTCGCTCAGTCCCAAGGGCTGCAGAGGGTACAGGAAGCATCCCTGAGTGAGGACCACATTTATGGCTGATTTTTCTATGAAGGAGGAAAAATAATAACTTTATGGCTATGACAAAAGCTTTCTTGTCCTATGGCTCACAAGCTGCATGGCAGCTCCTGGCAGATTGCAGTCCGAGGTGTTGCAGAATTTAATATTAAGGCTCACAGACTTCTGCAACTTCAGGAGTTAACACGCTCTCTAGCTGAGGTCAGGAAAGCATGCAGAGGGCTCCAACTAAAACCATTGGATTCAAAGACCTTAAATCTTTTTAGAATTTAAAATAAGGAACTTCTCTTCCTACACTGCCAGAATTTTACTCTGTCCTCTTTGCTGTTCCACAGTCTCACAAGGCTCAACTGAGTGCCATTAATTCCTAAAAGAATTTCAGAGTTATCACATAGGATTTCTACTTTTACACTTGAAATATTCCATAAACTGCAAAAGGCAGGCCTGGGGCTTGGTGGTGCCAAAAATGCTCCCACTAAAACTACCAGAGTGATAGACTTGGCAATACATTGGCAGACTCAGCAACCTCAAGGCAAGGAGCAGAGAAGCTCATCTGAGCCTCTCCAGGGCTGCAGAGCCACCACCCTGCACACAGGGAGCTCACCTTGAGTCCTACTTCAGTTTAGATTAGAAAGTACCTATTATCCTTGCTTGGTGCATATATAGCTTTTCTTAAATTGACACAGATTCCATTTCCTATTATAAATAATTTGTTCCACAAATAGACATTTTCAGGTACAACATCTGTGCCTGTGCTTCATTTGCAGCATGCAGGAGTCACTGGGAGAGGTCACACCAGTTAAACTAATTGTGAGAACTGAACTTGGTTGGATCAGGGTCTTCATTTGCATTTTTGTTTTTGTTTTGCCTTTACCTGCCATGGGTTTTGTGCTTTTTCAGTGTCACAAGTCCCATGGGGTGTGTGGAGGTTATCTGGGGGGAATATATATGGGAAATGTCAGCCTTTATATTTCAGCTGTTGGTTTTAACATGAAAGGCAGTTGTAAACACCTAAATCATTTCAGAAAGCCTCAGAGGCAGTTTTCTAAAAGATAATTTGACTTTAACCATTCTGTGCTGCTGACAGGGCCCTTGCACCTGATCTCCAAACTGCTGTAATAAGGGGAAAACCAGGGGCCAGGCCCAGCCCTGTCACAATCCCTGACCCAGACAGGTGACAAGCTCTTGTACTAGGGGGCTTTGCAGTTCTGCTTCTGCCTGAAACACAACTCACAGCTACTGTGGAGCAAAGGAGCCCCAACACAGAGGGCCTGTGCTGTGGCTGTACCCTCATGTTAGCAAAGAGTGTGTCACAGCTGCTGGCTGGAGACTGTGCCCAGGGAAAAAGGGCATGTCCCTCAGGGATTCTCTTTTGGCATTATACTGCCAGCAGCCCCCATGCTGCAGGATACAAGCAGGGAATGCCTGGGAACCCCATGCCCCCCCCTTATATGCTGCCCCCTTTTTTCTACTGCCCCAGACCAAGTCTCAAAATCCTGGCACTAATTTCTCATCCTGCAATTACCTGGCAGGTGGAACTCCCCTGGGGTTCTGAACTGCCTGTGGCCAGGCAGGGACACCTGGGACCACAGCAGCTGTGTTCCTCACGGTTCATGCTGCCGAGCCCCTGGCAGTGCAGCACCTCCACCTGCCTCCACCCAGATGCAAACATCACCTCCTCTGCTGTTCGAGGGGCTGCGTGTGGTTGGCTTTGTACTCCAGCCTCAGCAACATGTAGAAAAGCTTTTCAGTGGCAAGCACGAGAGGTAAGAGGCCCTCAGGGTCTCAAAAGGTATATTGCTGCTTCCAAATAGCAAATAATAGATACCAAACTGCCCCCAGGAAAATTTGTACACTTGTAAGATCAGAAGATTTTACAAATCAGTCCTTCCTCCTTTTCCAATTTTCTCCAGAGCCATAATCTATAATTTCATGTCCAGTATACACCTGATGGATTGCAGCCCTGTTGATATACTGCAATAACAAATAAACAGTTATTATTAATGGGACTATAAATCACATGCTCAACTCCCGTGCCAGCTAATTGTAGTCCTTTACATGCTACCTGCAACACTGCCACTGCAGCAGAACGTGGCATTCCCCGTCGTACCCAGCCATAAAACCATGGGTGTGTGGGATCCAGGGCTGCTCCAGCCACACCAGCAGTGGCTGTCCCTCCAGGCACGAACAAAGGTAAACTTCCTGTAGCACAGTGGCTGTATGAGAGAGGATCCTGATAGAAAAATGAATGTACTCAGGTCTTTATCTCTGGTTAATTTACTGCCATGAATATACAGAAAACTGAATGCTAATTGAACTGGTATGTCTGGGCTTTCATTTTTCTTATCACTGTGAAGGAATGGGCAGTAGGTTTTCCCACCCCACCAAGGGATGACACTGCAGCAGAGCTCCATCATTCAGCCCATACACAATTTGTAGCTCCTCTGATCTAAAACTCAGCACCTTGGCATACAGCTGCAGGCTGCTGGAGCCCAGTGATGATCAGCTGTGGTGGTTAATCATTTTATCTTCATGTTGTGAAGCCCTTCCAGGCATTCCTTCAGCATTATTTTACATTGTGCTGGGTTTTAGCTCAGGCAGCTCCCTTGGGATCTCAAAAAACCAGCAGAGTTGTTATTTTCATGTGTTTGACAAATGGGTGAAAGAGATTCTAAAGGCTGTCAACTATCTGATTTTTTAAAAATAAGAAAAAACCCCAAACCAGAATCTCCTGCTGCCAGTTCTGGTGATGTGGTTAGATAAAGTCCTTGTGCCACTCTGCTTGCAGGGATGGTAGGCAAGTGGAACAAAGAGGTACAAAGAGGCACCAGCTCAGTGACATACTTCAGTGATGTGAGGACAAAGATGCTGTCCTGAGTCAGTGCTTTGTTCCAGGTTTGTCCTGTTCTTGCTGAAAGGAAAGTGGATCACATTTCCCCAGTGATACCTCCTTGGTTCTTCTGCCCTCTGATAATTGGAAGACAGGTAAAAGAAACAGATCACAGAATCACTAAGGTTGGAAAAGAACTCCAAGATCATTGAGTTCAAAATGACTGAAGATGGAGGAGGCCAAGGGATTCCCACTGATGCACTTGCTGCAGGAATACTTTATTTCCTGGGAAAACACACCACTTGCCTTGGGCTTATGGCAGGAGGCTGCACGTTGGGCCATATCCATTGTTAAAACAGTGCTGCTCAAATGTCAGTGTCCTTTGCAACACTGCAGCATGCAGCAATTCCCTTTTTCTGTGTGAGCTGGTCCAGAAAGTGTATTGGTGCCTACCCTTCAGCAAGGACACAGCTGTGTGGTGACACATGTACTGCTCATCACCACCTAATATCAGTACTTGCATGGGATGAAATTCCAAGTGGGTTACTTGGTAGGAGGGTGCTGGATGGTATGTAGCTGGGGAAAGGTCTGCACTGATAATGAGGAACAAAACATGCTCACTTACAAGCTTTCTCTTACCAAAAATCAGGCCATAAAAAGCACTTGTCAGGAGAAGAGGAAAAAGTGTTTCAACACCAACTTTCAGGAGAGTGGGAAGGGAGCAGAGCAGCAGCAGGAGATGTGTCATCTCATTGTTTCTCCCAGGCTCTCTGGCCCACAGTTAGAAATTCTTCCAAGTCTCCCTTCCAGGATGAAATTTCCTCCCTGGAGGCTGTTCCTCCTGCTCTTTAATGTGTTTTCATTGCTGAAAGAAAAGAATGTATCTACTACCAAATTTGCTGCTGACTTCTGGCAGGGCTCAGCTAGGCTCTCTTGGCCTGAAAACATGCTGAATTAATTTGGGCTGAGCAAATATAGACCATAACCCAGACTTAAAACACAAGAGCTTATTCTGTATTATTTTATATAAAAGGAAACTCTCTGTCACTGAAGACGCCTCCCTTCCCCACGGGAGGTTTGTCAAACAGCCAAAAGCATGGGAAGTGTCCAGGTCAAACACTGGCTCTTTAATCCCATCACAGATACATAAACACAGACTTGCCCATCACATAATCCAGCCTCCTCCACCCAGAGGCATAGGGTGAACAGCTTTTAGCAGTGCCAGATTCATTATCTTTTCTCCAGAGGATACTGGAGAGGCACGGGTCCACCCAGTGCCTCCCACCACGCTGGAAGAAGCCCTGCAGAGCTGGGTGGAGATGGCTGTTGACACGGCAGCACTGTTTGCCTCTCACAGCACCTCTCCCCAGGGCTGCAGTGATCCCATCCACTGGCTCACGTGGCTCATCTTCCTACTTCCACCTGTTTTGGTTCAGACACAATATGGGGAGAACATGGGGCAGCGGACGTAAGTTTTTTTGGAGGTGAAAAAGTAGAAGCAGGAGGCTGGCATGAGACCAGACAGGCAGAAAGGAGGATGAGATGCACTGAAGGCAACAGAGAGGCTTAAACAAAAAGACTGTGGAAATGCAGGATGGATCCACTGAGGCTGAGAGCAGAAAAACATGAGACAGAAAAGTATAAACCAAAGGAAGACGTTCCCAAGACCACAATGAGTTTTTTCTACTGCACCATCAGCTCCCATGGGCTCACCTCTCCAGAACTGTAGCACTGAGCACATTTATGTTATCACAAAAAGAAACAGCAAACTGCAGCTAAAAAGATTTCAAGAAGGGGTTAACCAGCATCACTCTGCCTCAGCAGCACATTCCTCAGGCAGTAATCTCTTCTATTTTTAAGAGATTAAAAACTAAGAAAGTACATCAGCATCTGGCCCCTAATTTGCAGAAATAACAAATCAAATGCCCTAAAATTGGTAATTTGGTAGATTAAATTATCAAAGCCTAGTCTGTCAGTGTCCACATCTGATAGTGCTTTGATCTTGTTTATATCTTAGAAATTGTTTCATGGACTAACTTTGTTGATTATCTTCAAACTAGGACAGGTTTTATTCCATCAGCAACTCAGTTGCCTTCCAAGCAACAGCCTGCTCTTTAAAGTGCAAATTAAGAACCAGGGAAGAGAAGAAAGGATGGAGCTGTTTGAAGGAGCTGCTGGATGTCAACAGAGGTCAATGCTTTGGTTTTATTTCTTAACTACATATGTACAAATGACCTGACACAATCCAAAATTAAAAGCTATGACCAGAGAGGACGAACAGCCAACTACAGTCTCAGCATCCTGAGGAGAGGATGATGGGTCTGCATGTATCAGCCCCTGCTGGACAGTATTGTGGAGGAGATGATAGAGGAGATTCCCTCCTGGAAAGCCCACACCAGAGACATCTCCCAGTGAGCTAGAGGAGAATTCAGCCTATTCTATTGCTAAAATACACAACAGCACCTGTAACTGGGGGAACACTAAGCAGAACATAGCTTTTCAAAGTGCACTGCCCATGCAGGTATCAGATGAGCTGGCCACAACTCAAACACAGAGAAATGCAGATTATTCCACTTCCAATTCCTTTGGGTGCAGCAGAGGTTCACAGAGGCAGCTATGAGCTGGTAACTGCTGCAGCTGGCTCCGTGTCCTTGGGAGCTGCCACAGCACCAACCAACTAACTGTGTCTAGTCCTGCAAGAGAGATGTTAACCCAGGCCACTCTTCAGGGCACACAGCTTGCTGCTGGCCATGCTCTGCTGTACCACAGTGACCGTGGGGCTGCCGTGGGCAGCTCTTAGTGCCCAGCTGTGCAGGGCAGGGCCATGGGGTGCTGGTGTTTGCCTGCTCCCCAGAAAGTGAGCCTGCCTAAATTAATGTGCTCTAACTGTGACGAGCTGCCAGTATGAGCATTGCTTTTGAACTAGCCCCAACACCACAGAAAGATTAAATCTTTATTTTAACAAGATTATTATGGTTTCCTAGGCAATCCAATGCATACAAACAATGGAGCTAACAAAACACTGGATAAAGACCTATCACTTCAATTCCCACATACTGCAAAATATTACTTGCCCTGGGGAAACTCGGTGGGGAAGATGAGAACACTTCAAGAAATTTAACCCTGAAGAAATGAGCCGGAAACTTCAAGTCTGACCAGCGTGAACATGTTGGAAACTGTGCAGCTGACACACAATCTCCAGCATTACTGAGCCTTATTACCCCTCAGCCAAGGTTTTGCCTGAATCACGTGAAAACTTTTTATAGACATAAAAATAGAGAATTTCCATACACACATCTGTGTCCTAAGAGATGTGATTCTGCATTTGTGGGCCTGCTGTATGATCTTTAAAGAGTCTTGACAATAATTTTACTGCTATTCTTTGTCTTACCGTGCTTCAACTCAGCAATAGCTAAAGTCAACTTCAAATTATTAATCAAATAAACATACGCAGTGATCCCGAGGGCACAATGCCAAAAGCCAGCAGGCAGTTCAGTAAGCAAGTGTGAATTCATCCAGAGCTGAAATTCAAATGAGGTTTACTCTTCCACAAAACCTAAACAGTTCCTCCATCCCAGACTTTGCATGAACTGATTGAGTTAAAAATGCATGAGTTTTATGCCTCTATACTTGACACTTCTTGTTCTCTACTCAATCTGCAGCCAGTGTTTCTGGGGAAGACTCACAAACCAGCATCACAGCCCAATAAAGCAATCCTTTTGCTGCTCAAAGGGGTTTCCTCCTCTGTAATTGAATCAGCAAAATGTGGTTTGCAATCATTCAACAAGCTGTTTCTGCAGAAATATTCCAGACTATTTCAGCACAGTCAACTAAGTCAGAAAACTCTTTCATTATTAATCACTGCTCACCTGTGGGGAACTTAGGTCCCACCAAACACTCAAGCACAGAGTCAGCTGAGTCACACCCTGAGACCCTCTCTCCCATCCCATAAAAATATCAAAGACACACAGCTGCAAACAAACGCAGGGAACTCTTCTTCCATGGAAGTGAAATCTGCCATGCCCATAGAGAAAATGGTCTGACCTGGTCCATTTTGTGGGATTTAGCTCTGCATCCCAGCTTCCCTGTGCAGCCTCCTGCTCCTCCTGAACACCAGTGATGCTCAGGGAACAGTGTCACCTAACATGTGCTGTACACCAATGCTTCGCACTGCCCTACAACATAACAAGTTGGTAAGGCAGGAAAATGAGCAAAAACCTTCTTGGGGTTTTGATGGGGTCCACGCAATGTCCTCATTCTACTGAGTGCTGCTCTCTGGTCCAGGAGCTAACCACAAACTGCTGATAAAGAATGTACATTGCTTTGGTAGAGCACATTGCTCATCAGTTTGATAGCTCCACTCCATTTTCTTAATAAACCTCAGGAGAGGTTTTCTGCATTCCCTAACTGACCTGATCCATGGGGCACCACTCAGAACAATGCTTTTGTTTCTTCAAAAGCTGATGGCAGTAATAAATTTCATTTCCACAGATGAAATCAATGCAACACAGAAACTTGCAATGCTGCTCAGAGAAGAAAAGCTTCAAAGAACACCATCTCCTACAAACAAACCCCCCAGGACTCAGTAGCTGTTGGAAAGGAGAAGCATCATTTCCCTGATAAACAGGCTTGCCTCCATGTATCTCCTTCCTGTAGAAGCTCACATGGTAACAGCTGGAGATCCTGTGGCATATTTCATGAAGAGCAAGGATCTCTTGGATCAGGTTTGCAACCTGTCTTCCCCACTGTATTAATAACATGAATGCTCAGTAATGTTACTGATAATACTAACATAAATGAAATAAATGCTCAGGGCTGTGCAGGGACTGACGCCATGAGAGCTGCTACACTCACCTCCAAAGCCAGAATAGTCATTCAGAGCATTACATCACTGATCCTGCCACACCAGTCCCTTAGACCCAGCCCATCTCGTGGACTAGTCAGGATTCTAGAAAGCACAGCATCTCCAAGAAGAAGCTGTTAACAACAACAAATCTGTTCCCACTTGATGCTTCCACAGCTAGGGAGAGACCCTGAGTCCAGACGTGCCCATGGGTCATCTAGGCTGACAAAGGCTTCGTCAGAGTCAGCTGAATTTCATCAGCTGCATCATGAGAAGTGCCATAACTTGCATTTTGGCAATGCATATCTCCCAGAAGGGTATATGAAAAATAGACTCCATTACTCCTCTCAGAAATATGTTCCAGCAGTTAATCTTCCTGGGTGCTAAAACATGCACCTTAGTTTACATCAAACTCACTTTAGCACCCAGCTTGCCTGTGAGCAAACTGCAAGTGTAACACAAGCAGGAGCTTGGTAGAGAGCTGAGCCTCTCAACCAAGCTCATCGAAACACATCGGAGAGGAGCAGCTCCACTGGGGAAATGTTTGTCCAGGAGTGTAGCAGAAAGTATGGAGTTTCCCTCTCTATAGTGTACAGTGGATTATTTCAGACACCAGTGGCAGAGGTGAGGGTCACAATCATACTCTGAAGCAATCCCATCTGAAGCAGTTGGGCATCCGGGAGAAACCACAGGAATTCCTCTCATGCATGGGACTAGTTCTCTTTAAAACATACTAATCCTAAAAAAATACCAGTGATGCTGTGATTGCTGCTGGTCTTTTGGATGAATATTTGCCACTAGGGTCTCTAGGGCCAAGGACTGTCTCCTCATCCCATATTTATACAGCACCTACTAAATCTGAAATGAGGCTTCGATAGGTGCTGTATCCATACCTCTCTCTACAGGCACTTCTTCAGTCCTGTTGGTACAGTTTCTCAGCAACAGAATGAATGTTTACTCAACTATATTTATTTTCTCTGGAAGTATATTTAATTAATTAATTTTTTTTTTGCAAGAAAACATGTGCTCGTTGGCTTATTTTTTTGGCAAATGGTGCCAAGAAATTAAAAACACCACTCGGCAAACGGTGCCAAGAAATGCAGAAATGCATTTCTTCACCTTACACCTCTCCAACAGTTCTCTACTCTTCCAAACAAGCTCCTGTTCTCTCTAAGACCTAGGAGCACGGGTGTCCATGGTCATTACAGAAGTATTCATGGAGCCACAGCCTGCCACAGCTGATAGCAGCTCTATAATCACAGTGCAATTGGGTATGTGGCCATGCTGAAGTCAGCTGGTTTGTGTTGGAGGCTTCAGTGTGGCATGCCTTCAAACTGATGTAATTCTCCATGTTTTGTCTGAAAAGTGTGGCTTTTTGGCAAGTTCCTCTGGAGCCCAATGAAAGAAACCTGTATTTTCCAGCCCCTCCTTGGCCACAGTGATGGTTGGTGGTAGGCTGCCACATGTAATTCCGAAACTTGGGCTCATCCCTGGGCAGCATGCAGAGCACTTGCCCACAGAAAGACAACTTTCAGCTGAAACCAACCCAAATTACTGCCTGACTTTAAAAAACAGAGATTCAGCCATTCAGAAGCAACAGAGATTTGCCAAGTTAAACTGAGTTCCTCCAAGAAATTAACTCCCATTTGTTTATTACCGAATATTCACCACCTTGAAGTACCATGAAGAGTTGAAACATACTCCACTTGGGGAAGCTGCCAGGGGCTGTTTTGCTGAAAAGGCCAACGCGCACATTCCACTCTCCCTTCCAATCTGTGCCCTTTTCTATCACACCAACCCCCTCAAACACTATCAGTCTTTTCTGTTTGCAGCTGCTGATGGCACGCTTGGCTCGCCCTGCCAATGCTGTTTTGTCAGCAGGCATGGAGAGATGCCAACACTCTTTGCCTTCTCCCCAGGAAACAGGTACAGGACCCACTACATTGACTTAGATTTTAACTGGCTGTGCCCAGCACTGTGCTGCCTGGGAGCCACAGAGGGGCAAGTTCCTAAGCTCTGCTTGCCCTCTTCAAAGGATAAAGGAGCTGTGCTGGGCTAGTTCCAGAAGGTACCAGAGCACCATGAGCCTGTGAGACAGAGGGTGCCATGGCACGACATGATTATCAGGGTATGTCAAACCAGTGATTTTTCAGTTTCTGTTTGGGGAGGAAATGGGCTCCTATACAACATCTGCACAATCTAGTACCAGTGGCTAACCTGAGTAGAAAATGGAAAATGAAGGGCTATTCCCTTTTGAAACCTTGTAAATGACAGCAGATCAAAATAAGAACATCCTTCTCTCCTCTCACTGCAGGCAGGTCTGAACAAAATAGTAGCATTCTCGGTAATTAATTGCTACTGTATCCAAAACAGCAAATCAACCATTTTCATCTGTTACCTGTGCATGTTTCTGTCAAGGGAAATGTAAATTTAGAGCTGATGAGAATAGCTTCTGAGGACTGGGCAACAGCACTTGAAATTATTCATTCCTTTACCCTACTTTTTAAAGGTACCTTTATTCAATTTTAACACTCAGCTACAATTTTTTACACACAACATTGGATAAGTCATGCAAATTGCCACCTGACTGATACGGTATTACTCACAGTCAGCTCGTACATCACACAGGCTTAGCTCTTTCTTACTAGGTCACAACTACAGGAGGATAGTTTCTGAAAGGAAGTAGTGGACTAACCTGTTCAAAAAGCTTTTTCAGGGATGACTTTAAGACCCAGCAAACAAAAGCAGAGATGGCAGTAGCTGAAGGCAGACACCAAACTTCCTGTGTACCTTTTTCATTTCAGGCAGGTTACTGAATATACAATACACAACCCTATAATGGAACCTCTCCAAAATCTTAGCTACCAACACTACAAAGGCTTCCCAAGCACTGCCCTTTCAGACCTACTCACACTGCATTTCACAGCCTAGCAAGGTACACAGAGCTAAAAAAGAGCAACTGAAAGTGACCTTTGAAAATAGCAAAATGTTAATTTCAGCTATTGTTTTATGTATCTGCAATAATTTATCCATGACCTGACATAGCTTCCTCGGGATTTCCAGCCTACCTGTTTGTGACTGTGCATGTGTAATGTGTGCTCAGCTGCCACCACCACTCCTCCTTGACCTGTTTCCCAATAACACAACTTGATGCTTTTGACAGACCTACCTTAACCATCTCTGCAAAGCAAAAGCTGGTGAAAGGGACAAAGAGAATGACTGAGAACCTACATCCCTTACATACAAAGCTGCAAGTGTAGGTTGGCCAAGGTGAGCCTTTTGGCAGGGGGAGGCAGTGAAATCACAGTCCCAGTGCTGGCCTTGCTGGGAATGGTCAATGAGGTTTGTACAAGCACAGAAAAATGTGCTTGTGTATTTAATTTTGAGTCATATTACCCAATATGGTATATGCTTTTGATGTTGTGACTTCTTTTTTAAACTTGATATAAGTAATGCTGCTTGGTTTACTATATACACACACATAGACACAAAGAGGTAAGTCACTAAAGTATTTGGGCTTTAAGGACCAGGAACTGGTCTGAAGGTGACTCTAGCATTGTGGTAACCTTCAGAAAAGTCTTCAGGTGATGATGCATAGTTAAGGGACTTGCTAAGCCTAAAGCTACTGAGGAAAAAACAAATAAAACCCAACCAAAACAAACCCTTATTATACTTAAATCTAGTTTTAGACACCTGTTGCAGGGGATTTATTAAATATCACTTAAAGCAAGGGATTAATGAGCCACGAGCAAGTGACAGGCAAGAAACAGAACCCAACACACTGGCATGGAGCCCTGCAGTGTGCTGGTGAGTGTCACACAAAGTGCCCGTCCTGCTACCCTGACACACCCTCCATGCTCCTTAAAAATGAAATGGCTCGAAACTCCAGCCACAAAAACATGTTTCATAAGAAATAATGTCTGATGGCAAGGT
>NW_008676746.1:66108-70323 GCF_000695815.1 Acanthisitta chloris | reverse complement strand
GGAAATCTGGAATTTTTTCCCTCTGCAGATGAACACTGTCCACATGAACACCAAGGGCACGCAGGGCTGTGCACAGTTGGAGTAACACTGCTTGGTCGCTATCATTAAAATGACTTACTTTTCATGGTATTTAATATCATTCAGCCTGTACATCAGCCTTCTCTATGGAACTCATCCCCTGTACCCAGTTGAGAAAACTAATTATATCAAAACATTTCAAAAAGCTTCCTGGGAGCATAACAGATGATCAGTGAGGTCTAAACCTCAGGAACACTTCTGTGCACGCGAATCTTCCCATGTCGACTCCGATCTTTTAATTTTTCAGAGATGTTCTGGGATTTGAGCCTTTACTTAAGCCAACATTTTCCATTCTCAAACATTCAAAACAGTTTTTTATAATTAAACCCAAGTGATGCCACAGTGGGAACCACTTGGCTGATGAGCTGCTATACAAGTCTGTCTGTCAAGACGAATCAGTTTGTTATACATCACCTTTAAATAAACTCTGTATTCATGGCAGAACCCATTTAAGTTAACAGCAGATTATGGATACTTCCTTCAACACGACACGAACTCTCAAGATAAGGTGATTTTTTTCAGCAAAATCTGACTTGTAATTACAGCACAGAAAAAAAAAATGCCAAAGAAGAATGTTCAACCTGCCCTGAGAAATGAACAAACCCCACATGCAAAGCCAAACGCTGCTGCATATGTGTACTGTGCTGAACACACCCCAACTGTATTTGCACTGCAGACACTGACTTACATACAGGCAGCAGAAGGAAATATTAACCAAATCACAATGAAGGTCCTTTATGCATGTCAAGAAAGGAAAGAAATGCCACAGATACAGAAGAAAGTATAACATGTTGAATGAAACAAGCCCCAGTTGGCTACTCAGCGTTTTCTGTGAAAAGGCAGACCACACTCACAGCTCAGGGTCTAATTGAAAGCCCTTTAAAAGAAGTATTCTTACTGACGTCAGCAGGATTTTGGATTACATCCAGCAGATCCTGAATGCTGTCCATTATCACACGATGAATGTGAATATACACCATCACTAATACTCAAAATGTCACCTTTTAAAAACTTCATAAACAGACTAACATGGGAGAGATAGTACAAAAGGAGGAGATATGCAAGAGGAACTGCTGAAGGAAAAATCAAAGTTAAAAAAAGGCAAACAGACAACTCATTAATGCTCAAGACTGATGACGTAATTTGAGGCAGATGAAAGGAAGCCTGAGCTGTGACTTCAGGTTCCCACACACTTGGACACTAAATTTCCATCACTGGCTCCCTGGTTTGCACAGAAACCTTATTGAAACGTTTGGGTTCTGAGAAACAGGCAGAAAAATCGCTGCTTGTTGCCCATTTATCCAAGCTCATCCACGACGCTTTCCTTATGTTGTTTATATTTGTGTTCCTACCCACTCTGTTGAGCTCTCTGTTTCTGCATCCACTGAAGTGCAGCAAGGCAAGCTGATACAACAGCCATACGGGCGTCAGCCCATTCCTGACTCTCAAAACTTCTTGTGCTTAGCTCAATTAGGAACTAGGGATGGGTTCTGATATTGTTTAAATTGTTTTTCTTTCTTTTTACTTACAGTTTTCTCTTGACACTGTAAACAGTGTTTTAGGCAGGCGGGTAATTAAACGCTCATTAAAGTAACTAATTAGTGTAGTACAAAAGTGAGATATTTTTATCCAGTGCCTTAAGGGCTGGGGTCTTCAGAGGGAAAGGAGTTGATTTGAGCCAGAGAACTGACACTAACAGAGCCTCAAACGAAGCCTAAGCTGCAATTGATGTACCAGAATTATCACATCTTCTGTGGTCACTGGCAGATATTATTGAACAACTTCAAAGCTGAACACTAAGTACAGAAGAAAATAAATACTCTGCTGCACTAAGAAAGGGATTAACACATCACAGCAAAGCCTGCAAAATAAATATCTAACTTCTAATTGTAGCTCTCAGCACTGTAATTACTTATTTGCCCACCACACACACAGACACCCCCTTTTGCTGGGCAGGGCCAGCCAGGTCTGTGCTCACCGAGCTGCTGCACATCGACTCGTACAACCTGATTACAGACACAGCACAAGAGCTGTGCTGCACAGACACTGCTTACACAGCCCCTCTGGCTCACAGCACAGGCAGGCAGCAAGGACAGGCTCACAAGCTCTTGATACTTCAAAATCTAAAAAGAATGCAGAGCTTTGTCCTTCATTTGGAAGATGAGACTTACTCTGTCAGACAGTTTTCAACATCATGCTTTTATAAAACTGCAGAGACTGCATTTATGATCTGATATAAAAATCAACAGATGCCTGTTAAGTTATTATAATGAAGAACTTGTTCAACAGGATTACATTCATTATTGTAAGTGATTTACATCCTATAAATCACTTCTTCGGGGATTTACTTTAATTTTCCTTTGGCGGGCACTGCTACACATTCTGTTCCTGCTATTTTGGAGATGAAACTTTGGAACATCTCACATATGCAGAATGCACAAATATTACAAGACAGGCTGAGAAAAGCTGTCCTGTTTGTCAAGTGCCTTTGGCTAAAGGAAGTTTTGAGCTTCTTGTACCATATGTGTCCATACCCACATAGACTCACCACATTCAACCCTGTTCATGCATTTTCAGTCTCAGAGCCAGGTGCCCTGGCTGGGTGCAGCTCAGCAGATCTCCAAGGATCTTGGCTGATTCCCATCAAGTAAGAAACTTGTGTCTTATCCCTGGAATGATTTCTATAACTTTATTCAGATGGTGCAATGGTGGGAGAAGAATGAAAAGAATCTACTACTGCGTCAGTGGAGGAGATGAGACACACTAAAAATGAGGCAGCCTGGAACAGTGGGAGGATTGGTTTCTGGTGTCCTGCACCTCCTGCCTGCAGTGCCAGAGAGGGGAAATCCAGGTTAGGCTGGGCCTAAAGGCATAGGAAATCACTGCAAGCAGAAACCACAGACATGTTTGATTTGCAATCAAACCAAATCAAAGGGAAAATGTACCTGTAAAGTCTGGATAAGCAAAATTTGATGTGGTGCAGGACATGGAATCTAAATCAAAGGGAAAATAACACCAGGGAAAGAAATGGAAGGCCTGGAAATGGAGGAGTAATTCCATCACAGTCCTAAAGGCTTCAGATGCTTCTCTGTAATTAAAACTTGTCTCCAGCTAAGCCATCTTCAGTCCACAGAATGTAATGGGGAGACACAAATGAACAAAAACTATTTAATGTGTGAAAGGTTGCAAGACTGGTCCTAACACCTGAGCAATTCCCTCAGTAACTCCCAGATAACCTACTGCTGCTCAGAAGCTCCATGTGCTCCAGCCTCCTTATCAGGAATGCAAAAGGAAAGCCATTTGACTCTGAAGTTTGGATGATCACTGCAAGTTTTGTCTTGCTCTCATCCCTTTCTCTGTCTCTCAGATTTCAGTACAAACTTCACATACCCAAACGCAAAGGCAGAATTTTGAGTGGAATCACTTCTGCCTCTGAAAGCCTCTCGGGGATGGAGGTCCTGTTCCCAGAAGGTGCTGAGAACGATAACAGAGTGTTAACTGGCTTGATATAGAGTATGATATAACTGTGTATCAGTGTTCTATGGTAGAAAGGATATTATCACCCTTTGAAATGCAAGTCTTTAACAGGGAAGATTAGATGGGTAAAAACTGATAGCAAACTCTGAGGAAGTTTCACCTTGAAACTAGCCCTTTGGGAACCATAAGGATGAAATGGGATCAAGCTGAAGGGGAACTGCACAATCTTAGCACACTGACCATGACCAAATGGCTTTGGATGAGCAAGGGAGGCTTGCAAACACCTGCTGGACCCTGTGTGCCATGCTGGGTCCCAATGGGAAGCTAAAACAACAGAAAATGTTCTAGATAAAACACCTGCCTACTCCCCAGACACACTGAATCCTACTGACTTCTCCACCTCAGAAATCACACTATGGAAAACATGAGCAGCATCTGGAAAAGTTCTTTAGAGCTTCATAGTTTCCTTACTTTTTTCACGTTGGTTTTTTGTTTCCTAAGAGCAGCTGGATTACAGAATAACCCTGGAGAGCCAGCAAAAATACTGTGCCTTCAAAAATGCCAGCCTCCCAGCTGGGGCTGGGCAAACAGGCACACTTTCCAAGGGAACACAAGCCAGGTGTCCAGCTGCTGAGTGACCAGCCTTGGCATCCAGTGGGG
>NW_008676746.1:65766-66088 GCF_000695815.1 Acanthisitta chloris | reverse complement strand
CCCCAGCCACAGGCAGCCCAGCAGCTCCAGGCAGCCCAAGGGCCTCACATGTCTGCAGCTGAACAGCTGCACTATGGTGGCTCCTGCATAATCATCCCCATCCCTCTCCTGGTCCCAGAAGGGGTTGGCGACTGCTCTCTTGCCTCCATCTGGAGGAGCAGCTGGATGTGACATGCCAAAGGAAAAAATTCCAGTGGGGCAAAAATAAAAATCTCTCAAGAAGACAATTTTTCTGCTAGGAAAAACCCAAGTCCCATAGCGTCTCACTAACTAGTAATTTAATTATTCAAATCCCTTTCCAAAGGCACAGTATTTCCCCCTG
>NW_008676746.1:38114-65731 GCF_000695815.1 Acanthisitta chloris | reverse complement strand
GAATGTCTGTGTGGTTTTTTTCTCCCTTCCCTTCCCAACTGAAACAACTTCCCTTTGCTCTACAAACACTTATTTGGCCCCTCAGACCACCTTTCATACAAGCTCTTCTCTCCATTTTAGTCACATACGTCCCATGTGTGGTGGGGATGGTGGGGACCCACATGGCTGTGCCTGTCCAGGGCAAAGTATGTGGACCCTAGCCTGGCTTTGCTCCCACCACCTATTTGCATCCCTGAGGAATGGTTTGGGAGTCTCCAGCTCCAGGGGACCCCAGCCCTGGCTGGTTGTGAGCCCAAGGCAGTGTGCCCCAACCTGCTTTTTCTAAGCCAGAGGGAAGGCCTGACCTATCCATGCTGTGCCACCTACGTCAAACTGCAGCAATTTGTCCTGCATGCTAACACCCAAAACCAGCCCCCATGATAGAAAGGAACAGTCAGTCATCAGAAATAACCAGGTCTTTAGCCACAAGGCTGACAAGATCCATTCTTGTTTCAGGAGACTGCACTGCCCTCTTTAAAACCTGGAGTCACTTCACTGAAGTCAGGGCTCCTCTGGGGAGGTTATTCAGGCTTTTAAATAGATGGTTTTACTCTCTAAGAAAATGAACAAACACATCAGCCCTATATTTCTCCTGGAAATGTGCACTGTTACCTTCACCAAAAAGATATTATTTGTATTTTTAGAGAAAAGCTCCAGGATACAGCGCTTCTAACCCAAAACTATGTTATTTCTCAGACAGCCAAGAATAGTTTGCTTCACTGAGGCTGGTCTTGAAACTGGGATTTTCCCCAAAATGACCCACTATCTTTAGAAACGGATGGACAGAAGTGCCAAGAAAAGCCCTCTAAGGAATGGAAGTGAAGAAGGAACACTTGGCTGAATACACAGACCCCAGCAAGAGTGCAGGTTCTCCACAATGCCCCCATGGAAGCACAGAGGAATCACATACAGTCACCTGGTGATGTCACCTCAACTACGAAACCTCCAAGAGCTCCCTGTGTGAATAGGGAACCCACCTGGTGACCACACTTGGGCTACTGCAGGAATTCCCTTCTCCTTTCCAATGGGAAAATTGCTTCTGCAGTATAACTCTCCTTCCATCAAAGTGAGACTCACCAGAACACAGTGCAAGCTCATGCAAATTGTTGTTTTCTGGACATGCTGCTCTTATTTGTACACACATCCCTGCTCCATCTGCTCAGCTTCAGGCGCATTATTAACGCTGTGGCAACCTGAAAAGCCTCTGCTCCCTGCACGAGCAATGTGACTTCAATGACAAGGGCTCTGAAAGGAGCTGCTGCCAGTAGGAGAAATGAGTTCATCACTGGCTGCAGTGTGAGCTGAAGAGTAGCCTTGGAGGTGAGATGTCAAGGACTCATCAAAGGCTGAGTGGAAATGAGAGGCTTCCCAGAGCATATGAAGCTTGACAGAAGCCATCAGTAATACTGAGGGTGGTTTGCAAACTTAAGTCCTGAAAGTGTAAATGAAAGTAGGGCTATTAATAGAATGAGTTATAGGGACAAATGTGTTAATAAACCTGGGATCCTGGAACTATAGTGAAGGGTGAAGCATGTTTCCTAAACCAGAAGCTTATATTCCAATTGTCCATAACATGCCCATAAAAATTTAGGAGTAGAGAGAAAATGAGGACCTTATTCTCTGAGGACCTCAGCTAGTATAGATAAGCATGCACAAGCCCATTTGGGGCTGATCAAACTGCCCGGCAGCTGCTATGGCTGGCAAGCCCTATCTTGCTTAGACCATTCCAACCAGCATCAATGGCCATGACAGAAATGGTCCCAGTTTTCCTCTGAGAGGCCAGCCACTGGGAATGGGCCCATGGGAGTGTACACACAGAGACACTGACCCTATCTCCCTGCTGAGAAATGGTATCTCTGTGCAAGGAGACCTCAGAGGACTTCTTCCTTGCCATCTTCCCACCTTCCTGTGCTTTCCCAGCGGCACGAGTAATGTGACTTAACACGACTGCCTGTTTTGGGCAGCGTGACAAAGGCAGAAGGCACATGCACAGCTTTTTCACCAAGGGCATCACAGGTTAATTCCCCTCTCTGAACATCCATGCAACAGCACAGGCTCTTCAGCAGCCATGGCAGAGACAAATCAGAGAGTATGCCTGAGGTACTTCTGGTTGACCAAAGCTTCCTGCCTTGCTTTATTTCTGCTTCATCATTCAACCTTCTCTGCTTTTGGAAAGTTGGAGCAAAATCAGAGCAGCTGGTATTCAGCTGGACAAGACTAAAAATATGCCTTCTCCCCATATGTGCGGAGCAGGAAGTTTTGTGGCTGAATGGAACTGCTTAGATCAGAGGGCCAATCTTCAGATTAGCTTTGCTCAAGTCCAGTTCCTTTGCCAGCCTAAGCCAGCTAAAGAGTTGGTAGAAAACATGTCAGACTGTTGAAACACACAGCACAAATGCTCAATAACATCCTATGAAATCAGAAGCAAATACATCAAAACAAATAAACAAATTCAATAAAAATATTATCTATTGGTTGATTTTTCCTTCCATGTGCATTAAAAATAAACCAATAATTCCTCCAGATGACTCTTTCAGTGCATTTTTAAAGAGGATGCAATCAAGGACAATTGATTAAAAAGCCTGAATGCTGAATGTGCCCAAACATTTCTACAGCCTAGCAAGATGTGGTTTGGAAAGAGAACTAAACTGCTTTATAACACCAGTCTGATGATAAGGTCAAAACCTTCCTTTTTGTCAAAGTTCAAGACTATAGGGTCATGCTATTAAAGGACCTGTCAAATTCCAGTATCAAAACAGGCACATCTGAACCAAATTACAGCCTCTTGCAACTGACAGAGATAAGCACAAAAATAAAGCATTTAGAAACTAGTCAGTTTTAAAGTTTTATATATTTTTTCTGCTCTCACTTTTATAGTTAAATACTCATGTTTGACCTTTTTTATTTATTACTTTTCCTCCTGGATTCCAGATTGCAACACTGCAAGTAAGACCATACTAACGGGGAATATGCATTTTCAGAAGTTGTAGATAAGGAAAGAGCTCAAACTCCAAGTGACTGGACAGAATATAAACTTAGAAATGCAAAACTTAAGCTTGGTTGCTGTACCCAACAGTTTGAACACTGTGATAGAAGGGGATTACTGACAGCTGCCTCAGCCAGACATCAGCACAGAGAAAGAAATCAGGCAAAGCAGAATTATATCATGTTCTTGGGTTGAAAGGACAGGGAGGAAAAAAAACCCAGTGACAATCACTTAGAAAGCTTAGGAGAGGAGAAGAGATAAAGACAAGTAGGCCAGAAAGAAAACAAACTGGAGGGCAAGGAAAGTAGAAGTGCTGACAGCACTAATATAGAAGCAGATGACAGGGAAGACAGTTTGTGGTGAAAGGTAGGATTTATGTATTGCATTTCTGGCACCATTCCTGAACATTTCTGAGGGCAAAACCTCCAAAAAGAACTAAATTTAATGTAAAGTATATTAAAAACTGCTTGTGCCCCTCTAACTGCCTCAGCTGCTGACTCCAAGGTTTCCTCTTCCCCACCTCAGCTCTCCTGTTAGTTTAGTTTGTTTGACCCCAGCTGGGCTCTCATTACAAATTAACAGGCTTGCTCATTACAACATGAGGTGATGAACATGCTGAATGCCTTCAACCAGTGCGAAAGCTCTCATCTACTTGGAGAAAATGGTTCATTTTTTATGGGAGTCATTTAGTGCTAAATGCCAACCTTTCTGTTCCCACAGCTCCTCTGACACCGAAATGCATGGCAAATCTCTTCCTAGCTTTCAGAATGCTTTGTGCAATAAATCTTACCAGCCTGCTAAGATATGGCCAGTTGCTTAGGTCCCAGTGGATTCACATGAAATTCCCCCCCCATAACCTCTACTAAAGGAAAAAAATGAACGCTCTCCCCTGAGCCATGAAGAGTACATAGAGGGAAAGCCTGTACAACAGCAGCCAGAACATCAGAGCAGCATTATGGTCTTCTGGGCTATTACGATAGAACAGTGCTTCTTTGTTAAGGCAAATGTCAGTGGCAGACACTGAACACTTCCCCCAGACCTGAGCTTTTCACTGTACAACAGTCTCCAGTGATCATCCTTGCCACTCCTGTCATTGAAACGTGAGCTCCAGGGCCCTTCAAATGCTAGAAGCAGCTGCCAGCCAAGCTTCAAGCACTAAACAAATGTGAGTTAAAAAAAGAAATAAATAATCATTTTGTTATCTGCAGGCACCATTGAACCATCACTTCTGAAAATCTTCCCAGAAACTGAGGATCCAGTGTGCAAAACAGTCTGCAGGGAAGAGCTTCACAAGCAGGGCACTGTCACTCGTTCAGCAGCTTTGTGTTCCACCATCCAAAGTATTTTCCTCTAAATATTGGATCAGTTTCTAAGGGACTTCACTGGACAATATGATATCACTGTTACTGCACTGGTGACCATATATCACCTCGTGAAAACAGAACAGCGTTGTTAAACCTAGACTTAATTTCTTGTCAATACAGCCATGATGGGAACGGCTCAAGAATCCATTTGGTGAGCCAACTCCCCTAGCTACTGAGCCTGCTGAGGGTGCAATGGGAAATCCTAGAGAGTTAGGACAGAGATTAGGATAAACTGTGTCTTGAACTGCAAATACCATCTCTCCACTCTAAGTAAATATACAGAAGTTGATCGCAAAAGGTATGTTGTAATAACACATCACTTCCCGAGAACAAAAGCATTTTAATAAGAAAAGCTAAACAACGGATTTTCTTCCCTTGGAAAATCTGGTTTAAATCAATAATTTGTGATATGGGATGGCTATGCATGTAACAGGCAAGGAAACACTAGTCAACTATTTAATTAATGATTCTTCTTAGGTACTGACCTTTTATTTGAAGGACGGAATGATTTTCACAGGCTCTTTTCATTCTTAGGAGCTTTGTCACAAACTGTTTGCAAATAGCAATTGCTGTTTTGTATTATGAGCTCCAAGGACTGGAGCAGCAGCACCAGGAGCACGTCTCAGTCCCCTGGGCTGGATGAGAGAGTCTGAGAAAGTTTTGGGACTTTCCTATAGCTCAGTTAAAGGTGGACAAGCAGCAACACTGGGTAACTGCAGTCCTTTCAGGGCAAGTCACATCGGCACAGGCACCTTTCCAAGGGAGAGAAGATGGAAGGTAAGAGCTACTGCTTGGACTGAAACTGTGTTTCATGCTTCTCCATGATACCCACAGCTTGACCTGTGAGAGGGTGAGCAAAGTCAGCAGAAGGGTTTCTTGTTCAAACTGGAGCTTCCCTCACCTCTCCCAGCTCAGCTGGATTCCTCTGGCAAATGCTCCCACTCCCACCCAGGGACTGGGCTGCCACAGCCAACTGCTCCCCTCCTCCTTGGCTGGGAAAGGCAGCCCACAGACCTACAGGCAGGACTGGCTTTTGTAGAGCATCAGCTTGGATGAGAGGATTTATGACAAGTCACAGATGAAGGGTACATAATTAGTGATAAATAACTTCCTAACACGAGTGGCACATTTGTTCTTAATTAGCCCCTATTCACATTAAATGAATTTATGTTACTGCTGTTATTAAAAATCTTTGCAGAGGACAATCAATACAAAGTTACGACAGCAGAATGCTAACAGGCGACACGTTATACATGGATGAATTTGAAAATCTCCCATGCAGTGTGAAAATGACCTTCAAACCATAGGAAAACAATATCTGCATTTCCAAGTCATTCTTCGTGTCCAAATGGATTTCACTGTACTCTTGGGCCCCTCCCTCTAAATCATTTAATGTGATGATGATGATTAGGATCACTGATCTGTTCAAGTAACTCACATCATCGTCCAGGGGGAAAAGAACCAAACCACCACCCCCAAAACCCACCACCCAACCCAACAAGTGACCCGTGTCTGGAGGGTGTGTGCTCACGTTGTGTGACACGTGCAGCTAGGGCAGATGTGCAGCTGTTTGACTTTTGCAAAAGGCAAGGTGTGACCCTATTATGATTAAAGCCTTTTGGTTTGGCTCTGTGCTGGAGCAGAGCAGGGAGTTTTTCTGGGAGGGGATGAAAAAAATGCATCAGAAAATTCTTGCTACTGAGTCATGACATAGTGGATAAAAATAATTTAGCTATTTCACATGCTTGGGAAGAAAATAATTTCAGCCAGTGAAGACAAATAGGGATTATCCAAATCAAACACAGAGAAACATCTGACTCCTTCTGGTATTCCTTGTGTTTAAGTACGCAATACTATGATGGGTCACTTCTTCAAAACCTTCTATACTCGATCCAGCTTCTGCGGGTCTGGATTTCAGCACCTCAGCAACAAAATGTGTTTATAACAGTAACAGTCTTTTTTTTCCCCCCTCCAAAAAAACTTGTCTATTGCTTAATCATTATCTGCAAAAATGAGAATTCTTTCTACTGAGATGGCCAGTGTTTCAAATCCCTTCCTACCACGGACCAAACCTGACTGGAGGATACACACCTAGAACCCGCCACGATCACAGCCCCATCTCTGCTCCTGGTGCAGCACCACCACAGAGGCTGCAGCAGCAGCATAAGACAAAAAAGAAACACCTAGTTTTGGCTCCACTTTAGAAAGCAGACAAGGAAAGAATGGGCTACAGTGTCTGTTCTGCAGGTTAGCAGCACTGAATCCTGTACAAAACACCATCTATTTCAGAGCCCAAATTAGCATACCTTCAAGGGTGTTAAACAGCGATTAATAACTCCTCGAGAAGGCAAGTAAATTAAGTACCTATCATCCTTTTTGACACGTCAAGGGCAGTACAGCTGAATACAGGTGGGCAATGAGGAGTAACATACATAAACTGACTTTAAAAAAAAAAAAATCAATAAAAACTTAATCATAGAAGAATATAACCAACATATATCTAATCCACTGAGACGTTCACAAGGGAATTTCAGTTTCAGCAATAAACCAAATTCATTTCAAGTTAAACTAATATGGACATCTTGAATTTATTAGTGAAAATGAAAGCAACGTGAACTTTAAGTTTTCAAAAGCAAAAAGACATTTAATAAAATTTCTCTCTTTTTGCCATGGGACTAAGGGAAAAATCCAATAATGTATTACCCATGCAATTCTGATAAGTTATGGATTCTTATTTACAACACGTTTTAGCTTGATTTTATCTTAATATACTGTAATGATTTGCTGTCATAATTGAAATTTGTTGTATTGTTAATCATCGTAACAAAGAAAAATTATTTAGTGTATAACTAAGAGAACACAACTAAATATTGCTATTAAAGACAGTCTGTGGGCATGTTGCCTGGGGCTGGTATGACCATTACCCTCTATTAAATAACAAGTATGGATTACTTTAATTAGCAAATTGCTTTGAAATAGGAAAGGATGACAAACATTTTCTACGGAAACTTGTATTGCTGGGAAAATGTTTTCGAGAAAAGCATTTTGCCAAAAGTGTAATTTTCCAAGGAGGGACTGAACCTTAGCTATTTCGGTTTGTACAGTCTGTGAGAGGGACCACAGTTCAGTTTCCTCATGCCCACCATCCCATCTGTGGGGTTTGGGTCAAAGCACATCCCTGAGGATGCTCCCTGCTCCCACCACACAGCAGAGGAGCTGTACAGCCCCGGCTGGCAGCACAGCCAGCATGGATGGAAAAACCCACAGCTCCTGGCACCAGTTCCAAGGAACAACATTCTGGGTTTTGGCCCAAATGTTTAATCTGCAATTAAATTTGCAATGTTCAATTTGCAGTTAAAAAGACAAATATGTTTACCCAAAACTGATGCAGGTTTTTCCCTGTGTTCACCATAATATCCCATAAACTGATGCCTGTCATCAAGTGACCACCAGAAAGCAGCACTTAGAGGCTCCGAGGTGCTTACATCCCAAGTGGGCAACTAGTGGCCACACTTCTGACACACAAGGCCTGTGCTGTACCTGCCAGGCAGCCACAGAGCACTGCACAGGGCTGCAGGCTGTTTGCACCAGGCTTGTCCATCCAGCCTTGTGCCCGGAAAGATTCCTCAGACCTAGTTGTACAATGTCTCATAGGACTCGAAAGTGAAATCAGCAATTCCAGCTATTAGTAACTTTTTATATCTCTGAAAATACATGTAATATTGGGATTTCTTCTTCAAAAGACAACGTGATGCAGGACATGAACAGGTAACACGATCAGAACAGCAAATAAAGACTAAAAATCCATCTGACAATAAAAGGCTGCTATGGAACACTAATACTTGGTTATAGCAAATGCTCCCCAGCCCATGGAGTCCTGAAAGAATGCTGACACAGCCAAAATAACACTGCCTACAGTTAAGCTTTCTTCTTTCTCAATTCTTTTTGATAAGTAGCTCAAAATTTTAGAGTAAATTTATAGAACACACCTCCAGGAGAAGTCCTACCCACTGACAGGGCACTCTAAGGAAACACAGGCTGTGTGCTTGGCACACAGTGAGTTTCTACAGACACACCATCACACACAGTGATCAAGTCCACATTCTAAGTACTGCAATGAGAAATTATCTCAAATTCTAAAGCCCATCAGTTGTATCATAACACCACACCTGTTTGCTTCAAGACTGAACACATCCCCAGGATGGGGCCAGGACAGCACACACAGGCATCCAGTGATCCAGGGAATGCTCTGCTGCAGAGCCCCACAAAGGCTCACTGCACAGACAGGGTGTTACTGGCTCTCCACACAGCACAGGGCCTGCCTGCAGCACCCACAGCTCCTGCCTGCTTCAGGTCTGCTCTGCACTGGTCTCAGAAACTCTGTGCTGCTGTTAAAAGCCAACTGCCATCCTGGAGACCCAGCCTTTCCAGGCCCTTGCTCCCAAGTAATTTGCTCAGCCCTGCTTAGATTGCACATTTATCCTTTCTGTAAAAATAACAAGAAACCCCAGAAAGAAGCCACAGCAAAAGCCTTTTCCTTGGCTGCAAGAAGAGCCCTGTGTGAACAGATCCACCAGACTTGTAAACAGCAGGCTGCGCACACAATGTTTGTTTTTCATCTCCAACAAGGACAGTGTGCTGAGTGATGAAGAAGGCTGAGCACAGACTTTTATCCAACCACTTCTGATCTCCTGATTTCTCTTGCACATCCTGAACTGCCTGAAGGCAATGTACAAAACCCTGCAAAAGGCATAAAGCACACCATCCTCAAAGTGATGTTTGTTCCTCTCACACCTGTCTCATGCTTTCTTCCCCCACTGCTCCCTTCCTCCACTCTCTCCTCCTTCCTCTCCCATTGCTCTGCAATTCATTTTATTTCTTCAGAAACACACTCCCTACTGTGCACATGTCTGTGCAGAGCTCTAGTGAGCTCCCAGGTTATCTGTCAGATACTCATTGTATCTCTTGCATCCACCCTGCTTTCCCATGCTTTTGTGGCACATTCTTCCAGGGAAGGCAGTATGGAATTACCTCCATGCTCTGAAATGTCTGGCACGTGTCTGGGTGCTGTAAGAAATAAGGATTTTTAAATACTACATATCTGCAAGACGAGCCTGCACTAACATCCTTTCAGACACAAACACTTCTCATTTTCACTCAAAAGGTCTCAGTGCTTCAAGACAAACTCTTGTGAAGGACCATGGGGCCACCTGTGCTTGCCAGCATTCCCCCCCCAGCTCCTCACATGAAGCAGTGCCGAGCTTCACCACACAGGTGGTATTTATAGCCATACCTCTCTCAGGTTCTGTGGTCATTCAGTCCTGGAGGCTTTGGTTAAGGCTTGTCTTAACTTCTGACACCATGAGAACAGTAAAACCTTGTTTAATATTTAAAGCATGCCTTAAAGGCAAAGGGGCACCTCCCTTCATCATGCTCAAGCACCGGGAGCTTTCTGCAGGGCACAGGCAGCCTTTCCCTCCTGTCAGGCAGCAGGGCTGGCTCAGGAAGTTTGTCTTTGGGAGGTGTTTTCAAGGAGTGTCATGCCCAGCAAGTGATGCAGTCTGTCAGCATCTCTGTGGTCCAGAACGGAAAACCTCTGACAGAACAGACTTCAAAATTAGTGTCAAAATGCAACACTAGCTCGGGGTAGGAGGACCTTAGAAAACAATTGTCTCTGGGCCTCCTCAAAGTTGGTAGTGAGAAATTTCTTTTCTTGTCTCTTCTATGTGGTTGCTTATTAAACATAATGATTACCATGGACTTCCTATAGAAGTGGCATAACCTGAACAGAACAGGTGTCCCAAAGTGGCCTTTCTGCAGATCCTCTGAAGAATACTCCATAGCCCAGTTAGACCAATGCTCCAGGAAGGAGGGGAATCCAGAGCCAGAAGCAAAAAGTCCAGGGGGAAGGATATTAAGAAAAAACCCCAACTTACGGACACTGAAAAGAGCCTTTACAATTACATGGAGCTGTTTCTCTGCAGAATTAGCAGACTTGCCAAGGATAACACAAGGCAGAGAAGAATTATATTTGCTCACTATTTAGAAAACATTCAGATGAATGCAGTGTTATCGCAGGGTGATGACCAAATTTCTCATTCCAGCAGTAAAACAGTAACAACTGAAATAGCACATTTAAAAAAGCCCAAACCTTCAGCTACTCAGTATTTGCAAGTGCTAAAACTACCGTCCCTTGTATAGTTACATTTAGTAACCCATAAAACCCCGGACAAACTTCAGATGATAAAACCCTGTGAATGTTGTACAAATTCTTAAGAAGGTAAATGAGCAGCTGCAGCTCTGCCAGCCTGATGTCAGTGCCCTGCCTGACCTGCAGTTTGACTTGTGAAGAATTAAAGGAAGATGGTAATTTGTATGCAGACTGTCAAACCAATCTAACACAGGGAATCATCTCCAAACAGCTCTTTTGACAGAAAAAAAGAGTGGTGACAATAACCAGTAACTATAAGGTAAAGAGGATTAACCCACACTTATTGTGAGAGTAAGCCCAGACATACGAAAAAATTCTCTCCCTTGCCTTTCAGTCTGGTCATTGGCCATACCTGAGCGAAGGGGTCTGGATCCCATCTTCAAAACTCCACATGCCCTGCTGCAGAAATGAGCCAACAACACAGAAATGCTTGCGGGCTGGGAGGATCCTTTGGCCTCTTTATACCTTCTTTAGTTTTCTAAGCTTCTTCTGCAATGCCATTTCTCTCCCAATACTCTTATCCATTTACATTGCCTTCATGACTCTTCATAGTTTAAATTTTCCACATGGACCTTCGTAGAAACTGGCTGTGATATTCTCACAGCACTGTGCACTGGTGAGCTAAATCCTGCCCTATACTCCACAGCCCTTACACCACTTAGATTTGATCCCAGAAAATCACTTCTATCTTTCTACAGACCACGGCTGGCCAGGCTCACACCATTCCCTGAGCTGGATGCCATTGGTATTGTGTGTGTATAACATACAAGCAGAAATCAATGCTGTGTGCTGTACATCTGGATCAATATCACAGAAATAAAAATGGATTCTGGACATATGAATGAAAAAATATATATGACAAAAAAGAAACCAGAAAATCTTTAAAGAAACCCATAAAATGAAAGGCAGGAAAAAACAGCAATTGCATCACATGAAGGCCAAAATTTATTTGCAGTGTTGAGTATTTTTAGATACCCCATTTTCATTACTAACCTGCATTTATTCTAACGTAGGGTTTGGTGGTTTTTCTTTTAACTGTCTGTGGAAGCTGTT
Organism: Acanthisitta chloris; assembly: GCF_000695815.1. Classification (NCBI taxonomy): domain Eukaryota; kingdom Metazoa; phylum Chordata; class Aves; order Passeriformes; family Acanthisittidae; genus Acanthisitta; species Acanthisitta chloris. The sequence continues at coordinate 54,078 of NW_008676746.1, read as the reverse complement.
TTCAGTCACATATAGTAACAAGCACTCACCACAGTAATTTTAATTAACAAGCTCTAATAAATTTGCACATGTTGCAATACACAGCTCCAAAAATACACGTGTGCATCCCCAAGACTGCAGCCAGATTGCTCCACAGTGAGGTTTTCCAGGAGCTATTTGAACATCAAACCCAGCCCTGACTCCGGGCACTGCCCATGGCACCTAGGTGATGCTCTCCCACCCAAAAGCTGCCCCAGCTGCTGCCCAGCCCTGGCAGTCACACCCTGTTTCACCCACCAGGTCCAGACGCTCCCCCAGACCCGATGCTGTATCCAGCTCTGCACAGATGAGAAGTACAGCTCCTTTCTTGGGTTAGTCTCAGCCATTTTGGCTAGAGCCAACCGGCCAGTCAGAGGGCAGATCTGGCATTTGGCAGAACCACAGTTAGACAGCTGTGCCAAAGAGGGGAACAAATAAATCACATTCTAGTCGAAACCTTCCAGTTTTCACTAAAACAGTGCATTGATGTTTGTCCCCATTTTTGAAAACCTGTAAAAGGCTGTTCACTTGCAGTGTAGGGCACTGAGAAAGAACAGAGGGAACAGCTACATTTTTTCCCAGCTCCCGTACTTCCCAGACCTGACTTCCTTTCCTGTGGGAACACCGCACACTTCAATCAATTGCATCAAACCCAATGTAGACATAACCCCCACCCACTCCTCCCATCCCACACCCTGGTTCCTAGACCTGGTCTTGGTCTCCTAGGGATAAAGTGGTCTCACTAACATCAGAGACTGATGCCAGGAATAGGAGCTTAATAGGTTTAGTGTTATATTTTCAAGCAAACCACATCAGAAGGTCACAAAGCTATGTGGAGAGCAGCTTTCCTGTGGACAGCCTTTCCAGGCTGGGCCTTCCACAGCTGCCTGGTTGTGCCCAGGCCCTGCCACCATAGCTGCTTTTTACTGTGTGTTCCCAGATCCACACAACCAAGCACAAATGCTCCCAAGAAATGCCACAGTGCCAGAGCTGGGATGGGATGGGGCCAGGGGAGCAAGTCATGCAGCAGGACAGGAGCCTACAGCTGGGTGTGCAGCCACCTGCAATGGAGTGTGTGTGCAGCCCAGGGAACAGATGTTCCTGAGACTGACCAAAATCCTTTAATAGCACCTGTGCACAATAAAATTGCCTGTGATGAGTAGATGGTCAGTCAAGATTGGATAATGGCAGTGTGGGGGATCTCTGCTCCATGTGCTGTGCACATAGCTGGTCAGTGAGATCCCACTGGGGCTTGTCTTTTTCAAAGGAGAGAAAAAATGGTTTTAGGTGGATATTATTTCTTATACATCTATCCCATCCCAGGCATTTTAGAGGTGCTACTGGTCACTGATCTTTTCTCCTACTATGAATTTTTTTCTCATTTCAAGGGAAACAGGCAGAAAAGGGTGTAATGTACTTAATACATACCAGAAATATCCAACCATATCATCATGTTTAGTGTTTAGAAAAACTCAGCTACAAATGAGAGAGTACCAACATGTGCTGAAAAGAAACAGGAGAGTTGTTGCTAGGTTTTGTGAACCTTTCCACAGTTTGCAGAACTTCAGAGAATTATACCCTACAGACACAGCAACGAGTTCATGAAAGCTTCCTCTGTGCTGTGCATTGTGCCGGCATATGGGAATGTCAGACTCATGCTCTTAGCCAAGGCTCTTTTGACATGATGTAAAGCATCTAATAATTATACAGCAAATATGATGAGATGGAATTGAACCCGATCTCAATTAGCAACCAGAAGTATCCTTCCAACTGAGATTAATATTGATTAAGCCATAACAAGACTAGTACTTGCCAATAAGAGCTCTATAAAATCAAGGAAAGGTGAGGCCAACCTCTAAGTTGGGAACACTTTGTCATGAGCTGTAAAGACAAGTGATTCTCCCATGGCCCAATTTGTCCTTTTCAAAAATGGAAGTTTGGCTCTGTATAATTCAGGAAATTACAGTCATTTCAGCGGACAGCGAGTCTGGCCAGGAGCCCAGAGCAGAGATCAACAGCCTTGGGGAGACAGCTCTGTCTTCCTTTCAACTTTCCCCATCCCTAGTAGGTATTAATCACATCAAATCCCACTCCTCTCTGCCTTCCTCTGACTCAGAAACACAAGACATGGTTCCCACTGCTGGGGTACTGTACTTTGAAATACATGCTTGTGCTTTTTAATTTCCCCCCTTGCACCAAATTAAGGTGGATATTTTGGAGTTCAACAAATACATTGAATTTATTGCTTCTTCCCCTGAGTGAGGTATAACAGTGCCACCAGTCCAATCCTACATTTCCTTTACATGGAAATGATTGGATTTATTGCTAGCCATTTTTAGATTATATTAAGTCAAACCATAACAACTAAGCATCCTTCAGGGCTTAGTGCAGATTATAAAATGCTGCTTGAAAAACAGACATGCAAGGGTATGAGAGGCAACAATACAGAGCTTACAACAAATCTTATTTTCAAGATTATTGATCCTATTTAAGCAATGTTTTTAAATGTTCAGGCCAAATTCAGAGAGATGCTGTACAGCTCAAGAAACACTGAGTGCTAATATTCTTCAAATGTACACACAGAACATTAACTGGCAAGTACTTGATGAAGCAAACTTCTTTTAATAAGGTTTTGTTAGTACTTTTCTGATTAAGAGCTACTTGCAAAGAACAAAGACCAATATGATGATTATTACCCTAAAACAAGGGTAGGAGGCACACAAAGCCTGGAAAACCCTATGCCCATGTGCCTAGGCTGCCATGAAGAGCAGTGTTCCCCTAAAAAGTGGCTTATGTGCTTTCCAACACAGCAGCCACATGGCCCTGGTCAGGCAGCACAGTCACAGCACTTAGTATACTAACACAAGCTGCTCCAAGGTATGTCATGGAAGACAGACCTTGCCTGTCCTGGTGAGATATCTGTAGCTCAGCAGTGAAATATAAAGAAGCACTGAGAGTCCAGGAGAAAGAGGCCACAACCTTTCCAGGTCAGTACTGGAGAGATCAGCTCTAAATGCAATGCAATAAATATTACTGCACAGATAGAGCAGCGCGATGAGCTACAGGCACAGCCAAGGAGTTCCTTGTCACAGAACTTTTTTTGCCTTTTGAAATTTCACCTATGCACAAAATTGCAATCCTTCACATTCCACAGCAGGCAAAAGTCAGCCTAACAGAGTGAGGATAATAAAATGTAACACAGAAGCTTACTAGGAAATAAACAAGTCTGGGTTCAGCAAGCCATGCTGAGAGAGCATTAGGAAGCCAGGAACACCAAGATGCTTTTATCACTGGGTGCAGCCACTGGGACTTCTGCAGGTTACTTGGGACAATGGCATAATACCAGCACTGTGACATTCAAGTGCGACAGAGTTGTGAGAGAACAGTAGCTGCCCAAGGATGTGCTCATGCTCACTAAGCCTCTAATCCCAGCTTTGATTCCTTCTTCCTCCATAATCAGTTCAAATACAGCTAGAATTAATCACTGTTTGCAAATTTAAAGGTTGCTTTTCTTCTCTCTGCTTAGAATCTGCCTTAGGTCACAGACAGGGCTAGCATGAGTGAAGACATGGGCCACACTCCCTCCAGGGTCTGGTACTCCTCCCCTAAAGCCCAGCAACACAACACAGGGTGTTACTGTGCGGCAATGCTCATAGCAATAAATACGACAACAAGAACAATAATGCAACAGTGATAAAACCTGCAGTACCTACTTACTTGGCAGTGACTCTGATTCTGGAGTCACTCTTGCGTGTTTGCTGGATCCATCTCTGAACAGGCTCTTACATCCCCATCTGCAACATCTGTGCCCACCCTGGCTCTGGTCTAGCCAATCTCCAGAGTCTGTTCTCACTCACCTCCTCCCTCTCTGGTACACTGTTCCTTCACGCAGTTTGTTCTTCCTTTGATATCAGATGGGTTGAGGAGAAGCCCTGGCCAAACAGCCAAGGCTGGACAGGATGATACTTTCTCTTGAGTGCTGGCCAAGCTGATCCTCTCTCACACTGTGATCCTTGTACTTTGCTCTGGAGTTTAAATGGGCATTTTGGCCAGCACAACTGCAACTAATTTCCAACTCAGGTCACTTTCACAATGACTATCAGGCTTCAGTCATTAAGTCCCACAGCTTTAATGATCCCTTTGTAACTCCTCTAGATATTATTACATTGCACACTGCTTTGTTTGGGCTATCTCAAAGCATCCCTTTTCTTGTTATTATAGAAAGTCAAGAAACATAACATAAGCAAGGCTCCTAAAAATGAGATTTATGCTCAGCTGCACTGTGCAAGCAGAATTATGGTGCAGAGAAAATTACAGGCAATAAATAAATGTGTATATAGATAGAGGATGTCTTTTAATACGTATCTGAAAAACATTCTTTGGAATGCTTAAGGAGAAACCTATTTCTGGTCCTCTAAAACCATTTTCTGAAGACTTAGTGAGCTCTGTACTTAACAAAGGTTAGCGGGCCAGCAACCAGAGTATTTTTCATTTCCATTTCAAAGGATTCCAGCAGAGGCAGATATTTTCAAATGTTGCATTTGCAAAATACTGATGGCTCTTAAACCTGTAAGGCAAAACTGTAAGGCATCACCCACCATAGCAAATCTCTGTATCATTTAGTATGCCACTGGAAGTGCAGAGGGGCAGCAGACATCCTAAGTGCAGGTTACACCCATAAATCCTCCTTCACTCACCCTATGAGCTTCTTTGTGTGAATCTCTGGAATCATGTTACACTTCTGGAGCTGACTTTCAAAAAACGGACATAGCCAGAAGTCTACAATAAAGTATTTTCATCCTTACCTTCTATGGTCTTACAAAGCAGGGTCATGTGTTTAGACTGGACTAATTTGATATAACTCCTTACTAAAATAACAGTTGATACTTAGAGATGATCTGAAAAATACCATGCAAAGAGGTTCATTCCCCACTCTTGCCCAGAAACTGCCCAGGATTAGTGAGCATCTCTTCCTCTCACCATGCTCTCCCTGGCACAGCCCCAATCCCACTTGCACAACTCCTGGCCCCAGAACAGGTTGCTATTCTTCTGTCAGGACACCGTAGCACCCAAGAGGGACAAAGATCAGAATAAAACAGCAAGAAAAACACTTCTATCACTCCAGTGGCATATCTGTCTCACAGGAACATCACAGCACATTTCTCAGTTAGCAGAAGTCTAACTGTACTTGCTCAAGTCAATGCACCCTGCAGTAGATGAAGACAGTGAAGATGTGGAGAGAGCCCACCCTGAAGCCAGAAAGCACAACAAAAAGGATGCAACATCACACTAATTTCACGACAAAGAAGAGGTGGGGTTTGAGAGCTAAACCAGGGAACTAATTTAAGTTGAAGATATCATGACAAACATAAAGACTCCCCATGCATCACGAAAATGAGCTTGGAAAAGCAATGACCGGTTGCGCCAGTAATTTATAATCTCTCAGCTGCTGAGATTGTGAACAGTGGCACTTTGTAATCTTATAGGGAAAGCAGCTCTGATGCCATCTGGTCATGTATTTCCGGCCAAGATCATTTAGTGGACCCTGTAATGAAGAAAGTTGCACATCCTCCTAAAAATGTGAATTATGCCAGCTGTGCCACAGTGTCACTTGTGCTTTCAAGGAGAAGGACAGCTGTCATTCCTTTTCTCTGAAGACAGGAAACACATTGCCTTGCTTAAGAGACCTAATTTTTCTTGCATCACCCTAAATTATCTTACCTGTCACTAGGGACAGAAAGGGTGAAGTCCTTGTTAACATTTTCCACTTCATTTTTGCTGACATATATACAGCACTTAGTTTCTATACCCACTTTGTGGATGAGTACTGTGAAAAAGGTGATATTTGGACCTTGACTCTAATCTGAACTGAAGCCAGCTCTACAGCCTTGGCATAAAACCAGTTTGAGAGAGGGTGTAGTTAAGCTCGTCATCTTCACTTCTCCTAATGAATGAGACATTTCATATTTTAGATATTACCTCAGCAACTTACTGCCAGCTTTAAATTGCTCTGTCATCTCAGATTAGCACTCATCATTCATGCTAATGTAAACTAAATGGTACCTCTCCTGAAATATGTGAAAAAATAAATGGGATTACAATGAGGGTGGCAGAGCATGAAATTTCTAATCCATGAGCAACTAATTGCTGCAGGTACTTCTTGGAGCTTCCACCCACCGAGCCATCAATTCGAACCCGTATATTTGCTATCATGTTATTTTAAGGTCAAATCTTGTTTGCCTTAAGCACACAACTACTCCCACTGGCTCCAAGGTTCTATTTGCAAAAGCAAAGACATATAACCTCAAATGAGCAGCAGAAGAGATACCACCACCAAACTGCCCATGGCAAAGCTGTACACTTCCAGGACACAAGGGCTGGGAGTGCACCTTCAAAACCACATCCTGCCTAGACTCCTCCACACAAGGAAAAGCAGCAGTGGGGAGAATTATAGCCCAATACTCGGTGTGACAGGAAGGAAATAGCATTGGGAAATGCTTATTTTAATGACAGAAAAATATTTGCCAGGCTTGGGCTTAGCATCAGTAGAAATGTTATTACTTTCCAAGCTGGAACAGGAAATATTTCAAGGGCTATTTTTTGACACCTTCACTGTGGCTTGATTTCTGCATCTATTAAGAAAAAGTCTATATAGCCTGTGCTGTGGAAGCTTTGCAAATCCTTGCATAAAACTCCATTTTATAAGGCTATAGTGTGAGAGAATTGTATATAATTTACATCTGGCCACCAAAAGTGAATGTACATGAAAATATTAAAGTGCCCTTGTTTTGTTTCCAGAATTAAGGTTAAATTCAAGTTCTTCTTCATTTTATTATTTCTCAGAGTACATGGAAACAAGACAGAAAAGTGTCCCATGAAGAATGGCTATGTAAAGAGGCCTGACTGTGTACAGTTTCCTTCGTAATGTGTAAATTTGTTGGACTTTTAACCCAAGATATCCTTAAAACGTTAGGAACATAGAAACCTGTATTTCCAAGTGATTTGCAGTTTCATCTTCCCAGCATGCTGTTCTTGAGGGAAATCCATTTAGAAATACCATCACTGCAAGCACTTCAAAGCCTGGGAAATGTCTTTTAATTGTCATTACTGCGCCTGTCTTGGGCCATCCTGAGCCTCCTTCAAACGTCCATTGATTTTGATGGGAGTGCAGAGTAATGACACTGGTGAGCCCATCAACTCTGACAGCTGAACAGTTACAAACGTGGGACCATCAGCTCTGGAAATTACTTCTCAGAGTTACGACGATGTACTTTAATGTCTTCCTCATTATGTGCAGGAAAGTTTTTAGTCTAATTTCTGGGTTCAGGACTTTTTGAAAAGAAAGTCACTTATTTCATTTTGGAATTTAAAGAAATGAGAGAAAAGATACACAAGGCAGAACATGTCTACAAAAATGCTTCTTAACATGGATTTCTTTTGGCTATTGCTTAATTCTCAACAGCTCCTCTTTAATAGAGTCAATCTCTGTTTTTAACACATAGTGTTATCTTTCCTCTACCCTACTCCTTCCATGCATAGTAAAGTGCATTCAAGGTACTTACATGGTGGTTGTTACTCAAGGATGTGAGCACCTCCTTAGTCTATCTATCTTCGTAATACCTGTGGGAGCTGGGAAAGTCCTATTACAGTCTCAGGCTCAGAACATCAGAGATATTTAGGAGCCTGCCACTGAGATAAATGGGATTAGCTGCTCCATGGCTTTTCTGGCTCAGAGCCTCCACTATGTCCCTAAAATCACAAAGGACATCTGAAACGAAGCAGGGAACCACTCTTTAGAGTCTCACTACCTAGGCTGGGGGGCTCATTTCTGGATCAGCTTTTCTATTTTGATTTAGCTCAAAATTCAAGGATGAAGGTGTTAAATAAGGTAAAAATCATGTCCTTATTCTCTTCTGCCTACGTATAACTGAAAAGTTTTAAATACTGTTGGCATACACTGGCTGCAAGCACTGTGGTATACTCTGCTTTACTCCAGCTTAGTTTTCTCTCTCTGCAAAACTGCCAAAGTAACTACCAAATCTCTTATTTGATTTAGCTCAAAATTCAAGGATGAAGGTGTTAAATAAGGTAAAAATCATGTCCTTATTCTCTTCTGCCTACGTATAACTGAAAAGTTTTAAATACTGTTGGCATACACTGGCTGCAAGCACTGTGGTATACTCTGCTTTACTCCAGCTTAGTTTTCTCTCTCTGCAAAACTGCCAAAGTAACTACCAAATCTCTTATTTAGCTCAACACTTTTCTTTCCCTTACAGAACAGCAAATAGACTTTGCCCTTTGCACCTGACATTGTCCTACAGAAGCACCAGTTCTTCTGCAGTTGCTCCTGTGAAGCACAGTGTGCTGAGACAGATGTGCAGTGTCTGCACACACACCCCCTTATCCACACAGACACTCAGAAAGGAAATTTCCATCATTCCTGGGGGACTCCACCAGTTCCCTACCCAATTCTGAGCAACAGACATACAAAACTCACCAGCCACCTACCCACATGGCACAACAGGAGCAGTGTGGCTCCTGTCCTCCATGTTTGGGAATTTGTCTAAACAGAGTCTGCTGACAAACACAGATATCTAATTCCAATGTCAAACTTCCCAAAAGCAAACAGCAAACCAGTCTAATACAGGGTAACAGTATACAACTTTCGTAACAAAACAAAAACTCACTGTGTCAAAACCAGGCTGTATGTGGGCACCTTTGGGTGGTCACACATGCAGCAATCCTGAACCTCTTGCCGTGGGTGGGTTACCACAAGCACACTGATCTCCCGGGGCAATGGCACCCTGACTTTTAGTGGCCAAATATTCATCAGGACAGCACAGGTGGACATTTCTTTCTCACTGTAACCACAGGAAATTTTTCCTCTGTGGTCACTCAGGAGTCCACAGTAAGCCCAAAATACTGTTCCATCCTAATTGTCACAGACACACTCCTTCGAATCAAGCAGAGACAGTATTTTCCACTTGCTCAAAGCAATTACCTCTTAAGATATGCATTAGTCCAATCTTTCCAGGATTTAAATTAAGCCGAGTATTAAATCATCCAAAGCTAACTACCTGAACATTCTCAATGTCTTTCAGCATCTTAAAACAAGCGTTTGATGCTCGTTACTTTAAAGGCACAGAATTTTGTCTGGAAATTGACCACTTAAATTCCCTAAAATGGAAGCTAAGAAAACACATACTATCTATTTACAGTCTCAATTTCATATTTTATTATATCACCCATATGTGAAAAGTATCTTCAGACTGTTCGGTGGATTTTTATATTAACTTGAAGTACTCTAGGATGTTAAAACCAGAGGATTTGTATTAGGCTAATGAACACAAATATCACATTTGCATGTGTGTTGGGGGTGGAAGAGATGAGATCCTTTAGGGATGCAGATGAGAACTCTCTCCATAAAAGATTATATCATGTTTTGGGACTTGCACTGTTCACTTTGTCTCAGTTGCTAACATGTTAGCATGTCCCTCAGAGCATGAACACAGGTCTCGTTCATCAGATCAGCAATTCCTGTAAATAAGAAATTATAAATTGTTCCTTGGATACTACTTTTGCTAACCTAATAGTGCTGAAAACTAATTTTATTCCTAATAGGAGTTCAAAGTGCAACTGCTTCCTTGCCCAAATTGCCTGTTTGCAGCAATCTGAAATGGGAGTATTTTATCAGCTTAGCTTGACACAGTGAATTTCTATTATCAGAAGAAAAAGAACTCCCAGGATCCGATTTCAGGTTCCAAATTGTTTCGGCTCATTGTGACTCTCTGGAATTATAGAGAATATGTACTCTCTTTTCAGTTTAACACCATCGCAAAATACTCTAAATCTGCAATCCTACAGATAAATATCTGCGTTTACATACAAAGAGGACAAAACTCTAGTGAAATTATTAGCAAGATTTACTGCAGCGCTCTGACTGCAGAAGAGACCTGAGAAGATTTAAGTGTGCTGTTGGTGGCTGCTTGCTTCCTGGGTTGCTTGGGAAGCTCCTGGTGCAGAAGACAACAAATATCAAGCAGGCCAATTACCAAGGTGGAAGTGCTCAGTCAAGGCACTGTGACCCATCACTTGAGTGTGACTGGGAACTATTATATCCACGCTGTGGTCTGTGGTTCATGCAGGTATCACTCACTGTCTCAAACACCTGCCTTTGAAAATATACTGCACTACAGAGACCTGCAAGTTTTCTGCCAGCACAGATTCCAATCTTTTTAGTCCTTTTAATGAAAATCAACCGTCATACTTTTTTTTAATGGAAAAAGACCAAACCTAAACTGTGTCTGCTGACAATTCTGTGTATCACTCCTTGTTCCTGTGTATGTACTTTTCATGTTGCAAGAAATATCCCTTTTGCCTCTGTCTCTGTACTCAAATCTATCCCCCAGATGCTCAAACATGACTGCTGCTGATCAGGCTGTTTTCTCCCAGCCACTGTCTGCCCACACCTCCCTCCTGTGTGATCAGGAATCTGCCTCTGAAGAGCCTGAACGGAGGGTCTGCAAGTGTTACTGCTTACCCACTATTTATATATTCTTCTGGTGTTAAGCTACCCCCATCTTCAAAGCAGAGTCACCTTCCACAGAGAATCCTTCTGATCTGCAAATGTGAAGCGTGCACAGCAGCAAAATTCTCAGCCCTGATGCTCAGGAGGGACAGCCTGTGAACACTCAGCCTTTCCAGCTTCTTCACACCTACATCTCAAGGTGGTTTTTCACCTTATCCACTTCTGTGGCCATGGAAGTGACCCTCCAGCAATTTCAACAGCCTCTGTATCAGATCCTTGCCATGTGTCATGTTTATTTAAACAGAAGGGAGGCTTTATACTCCACAAGAAGGGCCATGGGATTAAGAGCATGTCTATTAACACTCAGCCTTTCCAGCTTCTTCACACCTACATCTCAAGGTGGTTTTTCACCTTATCCACTTCTGTGGCCATGGAAGTGACCCTCCAGCAATTTCAACAGCCTCTGTATCAGATCCTTGCCATGTGTCATGTTTATTTAAACAGAAGGGAGGCTTTATACTCCACAAGAAGGGCCATGGGATTAAGAGCATGTCTATTTGTTTAGGAGAACAGATATTGTTGCTGCCAGGAGAGGCCAGTTTACATCAAAGGCCTTTTTTTTTTGGTTAAATAAACAGGCTAATGTCTGCCTGTTGCAGGGAGAAGTCAGAGATCCCCCAACAGGGATGCATGGACATGCCTTTCAGTGCAGGATGAAGCATGCACCTCCTCCTCATCCCTGTGCCCCACTAGTTCCCATGTGAACCCAGAGCAGTGGCAATCAGGATCCAGAGCAGTAGCAATCAGGATCATTGCCCTCTGGCACAGCAGTCACTTAATGGCCTTACACATATCCCTTCTTTAGTAACTCTTGCCACAACATTTACCTCTGGCCTAATAAAGCCATCTATTCCCACAGCTGTATTTCTGCTATTGCTGTTCACTTGGCAGCTGGCTTTGATGAGCTGATTTCTCTGGGTGACTCATATTCCACCCTTGGTTGACCTGGGCACACTCTCTGAGGCAGCTTTTATCTGGATGGTGAGTGCAGGCTTACAGCAAGCATTTCATGTTTCATGTTGGCTACCTCCTGCCTTCCCTCTGAAGATGCCTGAGGCAGGTGCCTAATGGCAGTCTACTGTGAACACCTCCAGCAAAAGTGTCTCAAACGGCTCCTGTGGACACTGACAGCTCCTTCAGCTGCATTACTGATCCCAGCACTGCCCACCACAGGGCTTCCAGCTCTGGGCCTGCCCACGTGCCCCACCAGCACTCAAAACAAGCCAAAAGAATGGTCCCAACGAGCTTAGAGAAGACTGTGGTGTACAGCAAGGGCTGAGCCCAACCAGCTCACACTGAGCTCAGTGACTACAGACTCAAATAACAGATAATTGGATCCTGCAAATTCATTTCCCTTAACTTTGATGGTCAATGGTTTCTTTCCCTGTTTTACACACAGCACACAACACCTTGTTCTCTTTTCTTTGGCCCCAAGAGATAAAATTTATATTTGTTACAGTGTATTTAATTTTCTGGGTTTCTTTCAGAATGATCGTCCGTCACAGCTATATTCCCCAGTGCAAACCTGAAAATCATTGAGCCATGTCCTAACCCAGTTACATCAACTTATTCAGTGTCAAAACTTGGCTCAGTTTTACAGAAAAGGCTTTTCAGTGAGTCAGTTTCCCAGTAAATCTTCAGGGATGTTAATCCACAGGCAGATCCTGCTCCAGTATGATACATGTATGGTGTTTCCCTTGGCTAGGAATAAAGCACAACTGCTTCAGATGCACTGTGGTTCAGCTGTATAAAATGTCTCGATTTGCAATTCTTGCTCTGTTTTCAGAAATAAAAGGAAATAACAATAGACTCCAAATCTCATTCATAGCCAAAGCTGGTCTGCATAATTAAAGGTAATTGTTAGCTTCTTAATAGCTTGGCATTTTGTACTGTACCTTCTAGAGAAGAGAAAAATACAGATAGGAGAAGTATTGAATTGCGAATGCTCATTCAGCTTTCTCAGTAGGCATTTGAATCTTGTATTTAAGCCAAAACAGTAAGTAATGCAGGCAGGAAGCACAGAGAGCAATTGCTTACTGGTGACCAAAGGTAAGAAAGGTCAAACGTTTATTTCCTATGTTGCTCCTATGCATGCAGTGCCCAGAATCTTTTAATTATATTTCATGGTCCTCTGAACTTGTACAAGGGCATAAAATATATTTATAGCTCACTTAAACTCTTAGTAATGAAACAGCCATCCCACGCAGGACCTCTGCTAATCAACTGAAGACTTTCTATGCATTAACTCTCAAAATGCAAAAAAGCACTTGTTCGTTCTCCAACAGAACCATTTATCACAGTTTAAAGGCAACAACAAAGAAAAGCTATTTTTTCCTGAGGAAACAGTTTGAGTCTGTATCAGTTCACCTGAGATGTTTGAAGTCCCATTTCACTGGCAATGCACATTCATTATAACAGTTATTATAGCACTGGAGGTTCTCAACCACACTCTGCCAAACACTGAACAAACATGTAATAAAGAGATCACCCCTCTCTAAAGCTTTTCCTGTCTAAGTATGTCATTTTCTCTTCTAGACAACAACAAAAAAGGGGTAATCAAATGAAGAGGTCTTCAAAGATTTCACTTAACTAATCACACACGATGCAAATCCCTGATGAGCAGGATGAAGAGCCCTCAGTGTAATTACACACCTGACACATCTTACACCAACCCTCCATCCCAACTGGGGATCTGTTTTAAGATGAATTTTGGCAAAGAAGATCAGCCAAGCATATTACCTGTTTCTAAGGCAGAGATTAAGGGGAGGAGTCTGTGCTTTACAAAAGGACCAGCTACCTGCCTCTGCTCTGCTTTTCCCACCAGAAGCTGCCAGGCCCTGGCACACTGGAGTGGGCAGTGATGGCAGGGAGAGAGGCAGGCTGGCACCTCTTTGTGCAGCTGAAGCCTTTATGGCACATGTTAAAGACTGCGCTCAAGGCTGTCTTACAGCCAAAAAGCCAAACATCCCTATATACTTAGAGAATGGAGAAATTCAAGTTGCTGGTGAAACCTTAATTCAGCTCCCTGATGCACACGCTTTGGGATACAATCTTTAATTAGTCTATGAGGAAATTAATTATTATGTACTGAGTGCAGGACTTGGCTGCTGTACAGTAAGTAATGCACCACACTACCCAACCAATGGTGATGACTCAGCAGACATCATCTATCATGTGCCCTGCAAGAGCCAAGGGGCCTGTGTGGAAAAAAAGATAGTGTAGGATCACATCATCAAAGAGTAAATATCAATAGTTTATTTGTGCCAGAGAGGGAGGCACAAATTAGGACTGTGCATGAAATCTCAGTTCTAGTCTTTTGCCTTCTTGCTTTTTCAGTATGGCCTATGCCAACTTGAAAATACTTGGTTTCTTATCTGTTTCATACATGGTCAAACAGAAGCTGAACTGTGCACCAGTTCAAGGATCTGATGGTGACAGGTTGGGCACCACCACGAAGACAAATGGGCTTCACTGTGACCTGCAGCAAACTCAACAATGGTGAGGGGATGAGTGGAAAGTCGGGCTGGCTTAGCTCAGCTCTTCTCCAGCCTGACTGAAAGCTGCGTGCAGGCACAAAAGGCAGAGGATGCCAAATCCTGCAGAAACAAGAACAATTGTGTTCCTTTCAAAGAACTTCTCAAATTGGACAAAACTCAGGTTTGAAATTTTTCTGAGCTGCAGCAAATGTATACTGACATGTAAAATACTGGCTGATTTGTCATGGGCACAGCCAACTGCACAGCATTCCTGTTCACTTGCAAGCATGAAGGAGGATGATCAGTCTGTGCTCCTGCCTCTCGATGCCACTCAAAGCAGTCAGTGTTGGAGGAATAGGAACTCTACCTCTCTACTGTTATCACCTGAGAGCCAAAACTGGAGAGCAAAGACACAGACAAGTCTTACAGTGAACCAAGACAAACATGATGCTTCACTTTGCCCTCAGATGTCACAATTAAAGCACAAAGCAAACAAGCTGTGACTGTACATTGTTCTTGGATATTTCCACCTAAGCCTTTGCCTTACCTAATGACCAGGAGGGTAGGAGCAGAGGGCAGGCATGGATGGGTGCATCAGAAGAGAGCGAAATCCTGCTCTCAGAACAGTAAATTCCAGCCATTTCCTCCACGACAAGTTTACTACATGCTGCTGCACAATACTTTCCCTGGCATTCATTACTCCTTGAGGACTAATTTACTCATTTTTAGCAGTATTAAAACAGAGGTTGCATTTTACAAGGGAATTGCTCTGCTGCTGGAGCTGTAGGAAGGTGCACAATTATCTCCAGTGGACTAAAAGCTGAATCCAGACTCAATAGTAATCTTAAATTGTAACAAACATTATTTCCCCAAGCCTTGATTAACCTACAGGCTGATCCCCAGCTCACAGCTGTCTCGGGTTTTTGGTGAGAGAGGTTGGGGATATTGGGCTGGTTTGTTTATTTTATCATTGCTATGCAGCTTGGGAACCTGCAGAGCAGAGACAGCCACAACTGGGTGCCTTTCTTGCAAAACACCACTGGAAATGCAAACCAAAAGACTGAGTCCCCCAGCACTACTCACAGTAAGGCTGCTCCTCTCTCTTGTATCTGATTTCTTCTTCATTTGGAGCTTCATTTCTGTTTAAGAACAGCTGGAGACCCATAATTTAGCATTTAACTAGATATTTGTGGCGTTCCAAACTCAAATTAACAAGTTTGTTACTATAATATTCATTCCCAGCAACACCTATAAAGAACACAGCGATTCCTGAAATTGGGGGCTTGCCCCATTTCAACTGAAACACACACACCTGTCTATGTATGCACATACATATATATTTCTCTATATATTTGACCCTCTCTCTTAATTAGCACCTCCAAGCCACTGAGTTTCAATGAATTCATACTCTTGGCTGTACTGCTTTGAAAAATACATAGCAGGTGCAGAGAACAATGTGGAAATGTATGTATCCCTCTTGCAGATGCAGCCAGGACAAATGGAAACATGAGTTCCAGCATTACATGCAAAAATAAAGATAGGTAATCAATAAAATGGTGCTTTGGAGGGAAAAAATAAATCCTTATTTCTTTTCTCTGCTAATGAACAGCCTCACTGTTTTTCTGCTGGGGCTCTTGCACAGGCTGCTCTCCTGCTGGCCTTGGGGTGAAGCATGTCTTGCAGATGCAGCCAGGACAAATGGAAACATGAGTTCCAGCATTACATGCAAAAATAAAGATAGGTAATCAATAAAATGGTGCTTTGGAGGGAAAAAATAAATCCTTATTTCTTTTCTCTGCTAATGAACAGCCTCACTGTTTTTCTGCTGGGGCTCTTGCACAGGCTGCTCTCCTGCTGGCCTTGGGGTGAAGCATGATGTTAC
>NW_008676746.1:26492-38094 GCF_000695815.1 Acanthisitta chloris | reverse complement strand
AATCATTGCTGAGCAGTGTGAAACAACTTCCTGCAAAGGGTAAATCCTGCTGGGATGGCAGTGGATTAGGAGGAGTATTACTAAACAGAAATCTTTCAAAGCCCTCAATGACATCATCTTTTTTACATGCCTTCTCCTAACGATCCCAGTTGAGATGAAGTAAAATTTACTGTGTATCCTACCCCTGGCCTCAACGTCTCAAAGCACCTGATGCTGCACACATGGTTTACAAAATCAGGCCCTATGGAAGCTGGATTTTCTGATTTCCATTTCTCTTTACAGTGAAACAAACTCAGCTTGTTAGTGTCTTGGCCAAATCTGCAGGTTTAATGAGAATGACTTACCACCACCCAGTTTCTTCAGAAGTAGCTATGAACTGCTGGGTAATATGAGGGTTTTCTTTCCCTCTAACATGGCTAATTTCAGAAAACAAAAGAAATTGAATTAAAATATCCCAACACCAACTGAAAAAAGCTCTGAACACGTTACACCATGTTAATTGTGCTTTTACATGCAAGAAGCTGTGTTGGTCTGAAAGGTGGTAATTAAATGAGAATAGGGAAAGGGGGAAGTAGTGAAACATCCTTAAGCAGCTACAGCAAATAAAAAGGTGAAATTTTCACCAGGGAAGGTATTCAGCCTCTTTCTACCACAAAAAGGGGTTATCTTTGAGTCTCCCTGTAGACAGATCAATTCTCAGCCAATTTTTCATAGGCATAGAGCACCTCCAAGCTTGCATTGGTTGGTCCTGCTGGTACTCATGCTACACTCTAAAAATCAGCCCAGCTCCTCTAATCACACACCTTACCAGACACCAAAAACCTCTTATACCCTTGCCCCATTTATATGAGTTGTTTGCAGACCTCCCCCATGATTTTGACCATTACTTCCACTTTGCAAGGGGCCTTGCACAGATACGGAATGACATGATGTCTCTTGCTGTCTTACCAGAAGAAGATCACTATTCTATGAACTAGAGGGACTTCTGGTACTCTGGCACCTTACCCAACACCAAAGGACTTGAGCTCTGTTCCTGCCTCTAGCACAAATCTATCGTATGACCTTCCGCTTGTCTCTTCCCTCCACAGTCCACTCCCTCAAACCAGGTTTTTATTTGATTGTTTGCTTTTGTTTTCCAGTGAAGTCCTTGGACTTTGGTTGAGGCTCATACAGGCAGGATGCCCTGCAGTGCATTACAGTAAGAAGCTTCTTGGCTCTGTGGATGTGCTACTTCAATGCCATTAACTAATAAAACAGAATCAACAGTTTGCTGTGAGCATTTCTGGTGAGAGAGAACAAAGTACTTCTGTCAGCTCAAATGAGAACAGGTATCTTGAAGTACTCAAAATAACCCAAGCTCCTATGTCAGGACATGCCACATATTTCAGTAGCATATTTCTGAGCTCATTGTGTATGATCTGTAAGCAGAGACAGCACCTTGCTGCTGGAGCCCTTCATGATCCCAAATTATCACAACACCTGGCTTGGAACAGAGATGGGATTCTTGGCAAACATCAGGTTGGAGGGGATTTACCACCTCGAAAGCTGATTCACAGCACCTCCATTTCTCTGCAATAAGAGCAGCCCAAGAAATCCTATCATGTTTCTCTTAGGAGAAACACTGAGCATCAGAGAGCTTAAGGGTGAAACCGCTTCATGTGGAAACCAGTAAACCAGCTGGAAGATGGCTAAATGTAAAGTGGTTCAGGACAGGCTCTTCTGCAGAGCTGTGCAGAAAAACCTCAGCTGTTCATCTCCCATTCCCTGCTCTGACCTCCATCCAGCCATCTGGGGGTAAGGCTTCTGCAGTCACTGAAGGCAGCAGCCAGCACTTGTGACAAAGGTTTGGCTGCTTGGCCACTTTGTGAAATCAGAGGTTTTCAAAGAGATTCATGCACTGTGTCCTGAATGTTAAAATAAACTCTGCCAAAAGTTTCTTCTGAAATGACTATCTGGACATCACTCATATCTTGCCATCCTGTATCTCGGACGAGCAGGTGCTTTCTTTTATGTCCCCAAGCAGATGCACATTTCACTGTTCTCTGAGCACTCAGAGGCAGCTCTTTTTGAGTGCGTGACAAAACACGGTGACAGCTGTTGAAAACGAGATGCCTGATGTACTTTTTCTATCTAATGTGACTTCTGCAAGGATGAAGCAGCTCATCTCTTGGGGTGTGCAGGCCCTTGCAGGAGGCACCCCAGTGCAGTGCTCTCATCCTAGCCACTGCATGGTTTTGTTCTCTTTTCTTTCAATAAAAGAGAATTATCATGCCTATGCCATCTGTTAAGCAAAGTGCTGCACGTACATTGCAATATACCCTGCAGCACACAACACAGCCTTGCAGATTAAATGTGAAGTGGATGTAAGGGGAGAGAAAACTCCAGGTGCTGGAGCCGTTACAGGTGAGCCTAAGCGTTTGCTTCCCTGAGGCAGCTGCCTGTCAGGATTAATTTTGCCGAGCTCAGGAATGTGCCTCAGTAGACACCACACCCCGTTCCAGGAACCCATAAATACCAAAGGAGATGCTCAGCACCACACATGAAAGCATCTTCTTTCTTCAGACCATGACTATGGGGGAGTGACAACCCGACTAGCATCAATCCTGTCTTGTGCTGGGGTTTTCTTAAGGTGGTTCCTTGGGGGAAACAAGAAAGGAGGTGAGCATGGGTGTTTGCTGCCTTCCTCCTAGAGAAGCCTCCAAGAGAACCCCCTAATTTGTTTCTCTGTCAGAATCCACCTGGGACCCTGGGGGTTTTTTTTATTTCAGGTTAAAGGAGGTTCTCTCTTTTTCTATATTGTCCCCAAACCAACCCTAAGGGAAGGACATCCATGGGAGCTAAAGGAATCATCTTTGATAGACTCTCTTAAAGTACTTTTGATAACACATCCCACAGGCAAGGCTGGGGGACAATCAGGCATCTTCTGAATGACGCTGCCCCAGTGCCATGCAGGAGGGGCACAAAACAATTAAGGGTGCTTCAAGTAGCATAGTTTTTCCAAAAAGGTTACCCCAGCCAGTCAGAGTAATGCAGTGCAGGTGGTGAACACTTAGCTAGCAAACCCAATTGACTCCAAGGTTTCTTTTCCTCCTATTCCTTTGTCATCTCACTACGAAAAAAAGACTGTAAAGCTTCCTGTTTTTTCCAAACATCTTCCTACCCTTCATTCTCCCATCTACCTCAGTATCCCTAACTCCACTAGCTGTTTGGAGGCTGAAGTGGTTTTGGCTTATTTATATTTTTACATTTGGAAAAAATGCCCATACACAGGCACTGTTTCATATTAGATGTTCAGTTAGGAGACAGCAGAAGGCCAATGCAAGACTGATATTTGGAAAGACAAACATCAGGTGAGCCATGGAAGTCATCCTGATGTCTCTGCCACATCCCCAGAGGGACAGCTGAGCCTGCTGTTGCCTCATGGGGTGCTGGGACCTGCTTCCTCCCATCTGCCCAAGAATGTCCTATCCTGGACATCAGTGCTCTCCCACACCGCTGAGCCCATGGCCAAGGCCACCAACTGAGGCCACACACCACAATTCCAGGGCAGAGCCCCAAGTGTGGGGAGTTACCACAAAAGAGCACTCCTGGCTAATTAGGGGTTTCTGGATGCAAAGCAGTATGTTTGAAGTCCAAACTCAAAAGCTTGGCCCTAGGGAGCAGCCAGTGCTGATGCCAGGGACAGCGGTAGGCAGCCAGCTCATGGAGCTGGGACTGCCTGAGCAACACTGCTGGCTGCAGAAATGTGCCCTTCCACAACCTCTGTAACAAAGGAATTAATTTCTGAACATGGCAGCATTTCCATATTTTGAGGCATAAGCAGCCCCTTCTTTTCTGTTTCTACAGCATCTTTTAGACAGCACCTCACCAAACCCAAACCATGCGATGCCTCCAAGAAACACACACAGCCAAGAGCAGTGGCAGCAGGATGGAAGTGTGGAGCAGTGGTGTTAGGAAAACATGTTTGGGGACACAAGCACTGCAGCCCCTGTGGCCCATTGCTTTGGTCTTGTGCCAATCATTTTCTGCACAGATAAGTCCCACATCTCTCAGAACACGTCTTTTGGTGTATGGGCCACCAGATTCAGATACCTTAAAATTTCAGGTCAGCTTGGTTCATGTTATCATCAACTGAGAAAATACCTGCAACATTCAGATTAAGGTGTGGATTTTGCACTCCAGGTTTAAAGCCATCAGGGTAGGACAGAGCTCTGCCTGCTGGGCTTACTCCACAACCTCCTAATCAGCTTCCTTAAGCACCCACAATACATGTGGATGTAAAAAAAATACGTATATATTCCTCTCTCCCCAAACAGTCCTTTTAGGGGCTGCAACCCTAGGTATTGCGGATTAAATAAGTCAGTTCCTCTGACAAAGACCTATTTGGTTGAACTTTAAACAAGGAACATTTAGAAATCTCTAAAACTTTAACCATCAGTGTGTAACAGCTTCCAGGACATTCCCCACCTTGTAACATTTAAAACAATGATTCATTTTCATAAGAAATATGTTACTGCCTGAAACTAACTCTCAAATAATGTTCATTATCTGCATGGTCTGTGTTTCAGCACATGAAGTTTCCAGCTACTAACACTGGACATTATGAAATCTTTTACATGACATCAGCTTTCCCATGAGCAGCCAGCTATAAAACACATAATTTTTAATCTGCATTTGATTGCCACAGTCTAAAAATCATAGAATTTATGAGAGCTACAAATCATTTTTAGACTGTGCAGTGTGGACTAAAAGCCATGGGTTTTGGTTCAGCTTGTTGATATTTCCTGAAAACATGAAACAATTCTGAAAGGACAGATTTCCTGGCTCTCAGCTAAAGGTCAGCAGTCACACAGGGACTGCTTGCTAAGTGTACTGAAAGGAAAGACCGGCACAACACTGCAGTATTATTAAAATGTGATTTAAGTGGGGAAAAAGGAGAAAAGAGAGAAAGAGACAAAGATTAGACTCTCAACAAGTGAGCGTTCACCAAGATTAGAAAAACAGCCCTGTTCCTGGCTGCTTGCAGCCCTCACCAATCACCACTTGCTCTTGCTCCCTCTTTCTGCCCCTCTGCCAGTCCTGCAGCCCCAACCTGTGCTGCCATCCCAGGCTGCACTGCCTCAGAACATGACTGCTCTGACCAGGCATCACAAATCACTTCTCTAGCCTTTCTCACATCATCCAGAAGTTTGTCCAAGCTCATCTCAACAGACTATGGAGGTACGAGTTTCACTGGGGCAGAAAGGAGTCCACAAGTCCTGCAACTGTGCAACACTGACACGCAGTTGTGTGATAGGCAAAAAAAAAAGCTCATTTTCCCAAGGAATTTCTCCCAAACATGCTCGATGTTTATCACTTGCTCTCAGCACAACCAAGAGCCAAAGCACTGCTCTGCCTAGAGCCTGATCTGCCCAGAGCTTGATCTGCAGCCGGCAGAGGGGGCACAGCAGCTCACAGCCGTGTTCTGAACCATTGCTTGGACAAAGCTCCTTGTCAAAGTATTTCATTTGGTAATAATAGATATCAAAAATTTCCCATCCACTGACATGATAAGAGTTTGAAAAGAAGCACATTCTGCAATTAATGTTAGGAGCATCTCTAAAACAATATATAGTACCAGTCTCAACAGAGACTGTGTTCAGCCCCCTCCAAGACCCCCAAGTCTTGTTTGCATTATTATTCACATTTTTATTTTGAAGTATGGGGCATGTATAATTTTCCAGGCAAATAAATGCCAACCAAAACCAACCTAGCAGCCTCCAGCAGGTCCTGGCTACAGGTCGTGCACCCAGGTAGCTACATCCCCCTCCCTGCCTGACCAAGAGCACTGGGACATCAGAATTAACAAAGAATTTGTGCTAATCCTGCTAATAAAATAACTTTACTCTGACCTCAATGTCCTCTCCAGCACTGGCTTATCAAAAGCATTTGCTCCCATCACTCATGGTCTGTGCTCTTTCTTTTTTTTTTTTCTTTTAAAAATGAAAACCAAGTGGTTGTAGAGCAAAATGCTACCTTTTAAGTTAAAAGATTAACAGCAAGTCTATGATCACATGTGTAGCTTGAAACTGATGTCCCCAAATCCTGCTAACTACAGTAATATAAAGCAAAACCACAAATGCACTTGTAAGCAGCTAAGCAATCCTGTAGGCTGTTGAACTTTAAAATTAGCCCTGGCAGATCCTGGAGGAAGGGTATCCCAGAAGGCATGTGTCCTCTGCTATGCACAGAGAGCACTCAGACCGTAGGATCCTATTGCACATATATCACTCCTGAATATATGGCTATACCTATCGCATGTCATCTGTATTTCACACATTAATTTTCTCTAAAAATACTTTGTATGAGAGAAAGGACACTGCTCTTGGCCACAAAGTGTTTGCCCCAAAAGCAGCCAGTGAGACTGAAACAACAGACTATAATTCCTTGCAATGGGACAAAGCTGTGGCTCACATTAGAGACACTGACAATTTAGGGCTTTACAGACCACAACCTGCAAGGATGGATTATTCTCCAAAGCAAAATGCTGAACACTAGCATGGTGAACATTACTTCAGAGGCAGATTGGTGTAGCCTTGCGATTTTCTATCTGGGGCTTCAGGGCAATTTACAAGTAGAGACTATTGCCATGATCAGCAGTGAGATTACAGAAGGCAGATTTGCTGTGATGAATCCAAAAATAAGACAGCTCCAGGCTTAAAGTTCAATGTGCCACACCTGCTAGCAGAGAATATATGATTGTTCTGATCTCCAGGCTGAAAATACTATGAGAAAGGGTTGGACATCCCCATCCAGCAGAGCCTCTCCCACTCCATCCTCCTGAGGCCAAATGAAATCAATGGTGTGAAGACAAGCAGTGCATCGATACCTCTGTGACCCCAAAACCTGCACTCTATGCTGCTGCTAAGGAAATTCAGCAAACTCAGGCATCCAGTGCCAGCAAGACCAGAACTCATCAATCTGACATTACAAAACTCCTTTGTTGAACAGCTCTAAACAGCACTACCTGCAAAAAGTCTTGTTAACTGTGAGATTAATAACATTTACTGGAAGCTAGGGTGGTATCTATGGCACTGTTTCAAGAGCTGAGGTGATCCTATTGCCCCGTCACCAGAACTCCTCCAATTTTAAGCTATTTGTGCAGTAGCTGAAGAAAAAATAATAATATTTCTTATAGGTAAAGTTATGCTTGAAACTGAGACACAATACGATGATTTTTTTAATCATGTCTTGCATAAATTATAAACTGTATATTGATTGCAAGGGTAGTTAAGCAAACTAAAAAGGTATAATGAGAGCAGGAGATGTCTTCCTGGCCTTGTGGGCTCAGGTGAGGCTATTCCCACTGCAAAACATCAATGATCAGTGCATTATGGTCTATTAAAGTAATACTTGGCTTATTAAACACTTACTTTGTTTGATACTTAAAAGCAAGTTGGGTATGCACCACAGAAACAAAGCTCTATTTTTGTAAAAAGCTGGGGAATAAAAACAAAGGAAAACCCTTAGAGCTCTAATTGGCAGCTCGACACAAGCAACCCCCTTTCATATGCTTGGTTTTGCTTCTTGTAATTCTTATTGCTGCTGTTATTATTAATCCACCAAAACATCACACTTCATCAGCTCTTCACTAGGCAATTTCTACTCGTCAATATAATCCTCAAAGCTTCCATCACATTTTGCACTCTCTTACATGACAGATGTAGAACCATATTCTTTTGAGTGTCTGTGGCAAAAATAAAGAGCTGATTCACCAGCCAGTGCTGCAATAGGCAGTGAAGGGAGAGGGTGCCAAGGCTGGAGGATGTTCTGCATTAACCCCACAAAGGTTTGGATTTTGGAGGTCAGTGAGCGCACTCAGCAGCAGCTATGGCAGGTCCCATTCAGACATCAGTCTGAGCAACCAGCATTGTAAGGCTCCTTTGAAAATACTGATTATCACCTTTTAAGGTGGGCAAAAATCAATTAATTTTGAGCTTCTAAAGGAAGGCCTTTGCTGGGGTGAACCTTGGCCACACAGTCACAGTGCCTTTTGCACAGATGCACTGCCTTTTCTTTCTATTTAGTGTAAAACCACTTCATCTTGGTTATCAGCCCCCTGAAGGTCAGGCTTATTTCTTTAGATCTATTATTTACTGCCTGAATTTCCAGTTCCACCTTTCTGGCTATTACAGCTTCTTTCCCCAACTCCTATTCTTTTCATGATAACTCCATATGATGACTGTTGATAAAGCTAGGAAGACCACGATTCTAAATGTCTGACCTTCTTCAAAATCTGATAATGGATACAGTTTCTGAATCATAGGTCATCTCAATTTTGCCAGTAAACCATTTATTTCCAGTGGCCTTCAGACCTCGAGGCTTAGTGTGCTCTGCAAAATGGATTCTTCAGGGAACAATAAAAGTAAGAGGGCCATCTTTAGCCTTTGCTTAGCACGACAGAAGGGATACTGTACCTTGGAGAGAATGTCTGTCCACAACATCTTATGCACCACAGTGCCTAAGACCTTCCCTGCTCCACATCCCCTGATGTTTCTATGAAGCTGACAGCTGTAAGCACCTAATGTGAACTAACTGCCTTTTCATTTGCAAACTACAAAGAAAGGACAGGAAAAATCCATGTCTCCTTAAACTCTCCCTACCTGCTGAGGGCTATCCAGACACCTTTACCATATTGTTCAACTTACAGCTCAAGGCACAGTGCCAGGTGTTACATCACTGCCTCAAACCTTGCGCTGCTGTGGTATGACCTGATTACACTATGCTTGTAAAAGCTGTGTGGGTGCCAAGGTACACCATTGCCTGGTGGCCTTCTTCATGGCTGCTCTGGAATGGAGTTCTCAGAATTCCTTGGTCTTACAAAAACACAGCCAGAAGTACAGTTCCTGTTAAAGATCGGCACTTCATTCCAACTACTGAGCAAGATGCAGAGAAAAGTGTGTCAAACACAAACTCCTGGCTTGATCAGGGCTTGGAAAGCTAATCAAACCTGGATTCTGAGCAGGGAGAAATGAGCAGGTGTTACTTACTGTCAAAGCTCCTGTGCTGTGCTGTTAGGGTTGCCTGCACAGAGCGACCAGCCTCTTTCATCATGGCTTCAAATTCACTGCGGCTCTTGTTCGCAAAGTTCTCCTCCATCTCACTGGTGCAGCAGGTGTAGCCTTGTGGGCAGATTCGCAGGTGCTCCCCTGAAATGAGAGAAAATGCAGTTTAATGGCCAGGTCTGGAAAAGGAAGGGTTTCACCCCAGAAAATCTCAGCTTAAAAATATCCCAGCTCCCTAGTAACCTGGATCTGCACCAGATCCCCTAATTGAGTTATCCTGCTTTAACATAGAGGTTAGTGCCACAGAATCACAGAATATTTGGAGTTGGAAGGGATCCACGAGGATCATCCCACAGAATCACTGGTCCTGCACAGGACATCCCCAGAATCACACCCTGTGCCTCAGAGCATTGTCCAAATGCTTCTTGGACTCTGTCAGGCTTGGGGCTGTGACCACTGCCCTGGGAGCTGTTCTAGCTCCCAAACACCCTGTGTCAGTGCAGGCACAAATCTTCTCACTGCTGACTGTGAGGGAAGGAAAAGTGAGGAGAGCACAAATTTGAGCAAATTCAAGGAAATGCAAGTGTCTCCTGTTCAAAGGCTGTCCTAGAATCCAACTCTGCCTACAATCCCAGAACACAAGAAAGTCTGATTAAATGACATACTGGCCGTCTTCATTAGATTTAACATGTATATTAGAACAGCTGTTTGAAACTATTTTGTCAGGAAAAAAACCCAACAACTCCTAAGTTCTCCCCACCCTCCAAAATCTATCCTGAGAAAGCATTTCCATAACCAGAGAGGTGAGACTAATGAGAAGTTTTCAAAAGACACAGACATGCTGAATGCCAGTGGAATTTGGGTGACTAATTCTCCTCCACACACATAGAAATTTTCCATGAAAAATATGTCTCCTAGAAGGAGACAGGACCACCCCCAAAAAAGTTGCTATGACCATCACTGACTGAATATACTCTTTGCTGTAGGAAAGAACAGGAAAGGTAAGAGGACTTAGCAGTGAAACTGAAAAATTCTCCAGTATGGAGCTCCTCCTGCCCTCTGCAATTTCTTTGCTGTGGAGAAGCAAGTGTTTGCATGGGCAGAGTCAGCAACATTTCAAAAATAATTGCTAAAGTTCTTGTGAGTCCTTACCAAGACACATCCACCTGCAAACACACCCTATGTTTCTCCTCACCCAGCAGTAAGAACTAATTTGAATGAAATCAAACATTTATTTTTTGAAAGAATAATAAAGCTCCCTTGTTCCAAGAATGCACTGAGATAAACCAATTACTGAGTAGTTACCATGCTTAACATAATTTGATTGGGATTGCCAGTGATTTTTCTGGCACTTTTACAGGACTGCTGGCTTAATGTCATAGCTGAGCCTAAATATCTTTAAAATCATGTTTTATCTTGTGTGTCTCAACAGCTTCAATCCCTGAACTTGCACAGCCTCCAGTTACCCATTCCTATTCCCCATCCTTAGCTATTTCCAGTGCAAAGCCTTTAGCAAATGGTTGCCTCATGGAATAAGGTCTCTGAAACTGGGCATGTGTCCTACCTGTTGAAAGCCATGTCATTAGCAGCCGAAGAGCAATTTTGACAGGAGTTGGTATGTTTTAGACAGACGCCATTCAGGATGAGTTTGCATTTTGCTGGCCCTTGGATCCCTGCTCACAGACAGCCCTGGAGCAACCTCTGCAGGGTGTGGGGTGAGCCTGCCCTTGGAAAACAGGGTATCAGGGGCATCTGCACCACCAGAGCAACTCCTCCTGCCTTTGTGATGGGAATTGCTGCTCACCAGCTTTTGTAGGAGTGTAACTCCCACCATCAGGCTTGTGCTGTGCTCCCAGCTGAGAGGAGTGTCAGGGAGGGCAGTGTGTCCCGTGGGACTCACTCCCCATCCCCACTAGCGCCCAGGCACCACTGTACAACAGGAAAAGCAGCAACTTGCTTCAATATAAAACCTCAAATATAAACATCATGTGGCTCAACACCTGCCAGACCAAATGCAGGTTCAGTTCCAGCTCCTGCTTAAGCCTCTCCTTTCCTCATGAACTAGATTGAGGCGAATCCCTCCCTGAGCTCCTCTCCGCAGAGCTGCGTTTATCGGCACAGGCAGGAAAAGCGAGCTGTAATTTTCTGACAAGACACAGCTTTGATTCCTGTCACTGCAAATTAAAAATTTTCTTCTTGTCCAAACTTTTCCATCCAATTTCTGCTGCCACAGGGTTTCTGGAGAGGATGGAAGTCATGTGGATGGCAGTTTTACTGTGGGATGCATCCTCCTATGAGGGCCTTGGTGCCCACAAGACAAAGTGAGGCCTTTTTGGCACCCAGCCTCTCTGAAAGGCAAGGAAACGGATCCCAAGGGATCCCAATAGTTCCCAAAAGTGCCTTTAGCACCTCAGCCTCTGGTGAATTCTGCTGGTGAGGTCCTGGTACTGCGCAGAGCCCTGGCACTAGCGGCAGCCAAGGGAATGAGCACTCCCACCACTCCTCTGTGCACCATCACCCTCCAGGGCCAGGGCAGCTGAAGCCTCAAACAGCTCTCT
>NW_008676746.1:20264-26440 GCF_000695815.1 Acanthisitta chloris | reverse complement strand
CCTCTCCTGCCCTGGTGTCAGTGAGCAGGGTCTGGCTGTGCCATGGCCTCCGACTCCTCAGGAGGGATTCGGGCAGGAAACTGTGTGAAACTGGGAGAGCAAACACGTCCACCCAGCCAGGGGACACCGTTCCAGCTGCCCGTCAGGGCAGAGCCTCGAGCCACCACCAGCCACAGAACTGAGGGGAAAGGGAAGCAAAGGCAGAATCACAGAATCGTCAGGGTTGGAGGAGACCTTTAAGATCATCAGGTCCAACCATTAACCTGTCACTCCACTGTAACCCCATAACCCTGAACAGTATCTTCCAGCACCAGATCCAGGCACCACTTAAACACTTCCAGGGATGGTATATCCACCACCTCCCTGGGCAAACCCTTACAGTGCCCGACCACCCTAACATCAAAATTTTTTTTCTAATATCTACTCTGAATCTCCTCTGCCTTAACTTATGGCCGTTCCCTTTAGTCCTCTCAATGCAAGCAAGGGAAGAATCACACCCATAGCTAAAATTCCTTAATTTTTCACAACTTTGCCAATTGAATGTAGGGGTGTTTTTTTTCAATGCTTGAACTCAGAGCAGTTTCAATCTCTTTTGAATTTATCTTAGCTTTCTACAGGTGTTTGTAAGGTAGGCAGCAGGTGTTTGTGTGGTGCTCAGCACCACCGCACTCTATCTCAGTGGGAAGCAAAGTTTTTATCGTTTGTCTCTGTAATTCAAACTCAGGGCACACGGAACAGTCTTACAGCACTGCAAACATGCTTTGCTTTCTTTGCTTTTTAACCTGACGCACCCTGGAAACATTCACTATTATTATTTAACCTTTTTCTATTGACTCCAAAATAAACGCGCTCCAGACCGTATTTTTGTTCTCCTTATATTTCTAAGTCCTTTTGTTTGCCAAGTTGCCATTATACCATTGCTGAAGCTGCACTATAAATATCCCTGGGTTCACTTGGCAGACTATCTGCAGACACCTATGGAGAGCCAGAGGCGTTTTATGAGGAGTAAATCTCCACGATACAGTGTGCATTCTCTCTTTGCTGCATCACAGAAATTCTCCCTGCATACAGCTGACCTGTTGCTCACTGCTTGCTGGAGAGAGCATGCTCCCAGGACCTGAAAGAGCTCTACAGAAAGCAAGCAGGCACAGCAGAAGCCAAACTGGCAGCAGGGAGAGAGCTGCTCAAATCTCCCTGAAGATAATGGATACACTCCCAGTGACTTGGGCCAACTCTGTGTCAGGCCCCAAAAGAATAACACTATCTCATGGGTCTGTAACTGAATCCCAGCTATCTCTCCACAGCCTCTGACTTGCAACCTTGCAGCTGAGCAGGTCTAGCCCGGGAGCACAGAGGTGCCCAGGGTGCACTCCCTATGGCTCATCTGACACAAACTCCTGCTGCCCTGAGCACTCTGGATTTAAGATACATTTGTAAGTAGAAGACACACTTTGGGATGCTTGGCTTCCCTTCTGATAACTATCAGCCTGCCCAAGCCTTCAACAGCCACAATGCATAGCTCAGTCTGGGTCTCCCTGGAAGTCAGCTCTCCTTCAAAGGCTGACAAGCTGGGGTGGGATATAACCCACCAAATTCTATAGTTCCTTGGAAATCGAAACAGAGTAGAGGATGCATGAAAACAGCATCAAATAAATATCTCATTTATGAATAACTGCCCTGGAGTGGAAAGGATCAGGCAGGAGGCTGATGACAAGAAAATATCACGCTGCCTGGCTGTGGGCTTGGATCGTCCTTCAAACACCCTCTCAGCTGGCTGGGTTAGCAGATCATTTTGGCTATCAAATTCATTACTGCACTGGAGAGTGCTCAGTATTAAATCACTTGACCACTTCCCCCTCGGGGATAGAGCCAGGCAGCTTTGTGGCAGGGGGAATAGCCTTGCAGCCACCACTAACCTGAGCTGAGATGGGGCTCAGCTCCCTGCTGCTTCCCCCAGTGCTCCCAGCCTCCCTGCCCTGGTCCGTGCAGGCTCCCGTTGGTCCTGGCCCCCCCTGCCACAGCCTGTGTGGTTTACATGCTGGGGCAGCAGGATCTCAGCTAATTGCACTCAGAAAAGCTCTCCAGCTGTTCACTGCTCTCTCCTGCGTCTCACCCCACCACAAGGCTCCATGGCCATGAAAACAAGACAGAAGGGCAGTCCCAGTGGTGTAAAATGCAATACTGAGAGAAGAGTTCTTGGCTCCTTTAACCATGTTAATAGTGCTATTTCTATCCCTCTCGCAGGATGTTGGAGATTGAATTAATTACCATGTTTGCAGAAGGTTTGGGGTTATTTGGATGTGTCAGAGTATCTAAATGCAAATTATTACAAAATCATTCCTCCCAGAGGTTAATTTATTTCAGGCTGTGATAAATCCATCATAATTCTTCCCTCATATTTGTAACCCTCCTCCCACTCACTCTCCAAACTGCTCCAACAACTCATCTCATGCTCCTAGCCTCAGTCCAGCCCCCCCATGCCAGGACAACTCCAGCCAAGCAGCTCCAGTCCTCTCTTACTGCCCCTGGTAGGCACTACTGTCTGCTGGCACCTCTTCACACCTAAATCCCACCCAGGCTAACGAGCATCATGGCCAAGGACTGAGGACAAAACAGCATAATTTAGAACATGGGGTTTCATTTTTCTTCTTTTTTTTTCTCTTCATTACCATGTCAGAGTGTCTGCAGCTGATGCAAAATGAGCCTGGAGGTGGTACAGCTGTTTAAAACACCTTGCAAAGAGGGAGTGCAATGAAAGTAAATCCCCTCTCTTATGCCTCCCAGCTTTTCCTGCTTCAGGTGTTCCTGTCCCCATCTCTCTTTCAATATCTATCTTTAAAGAGAACATGATTTAGCATGTGCTGATAAGTAACTGACAGCACAGCCAGCACTAGTACCATGATGCTACCTTGAATCACAGCCTTGTTACAGATAAGTCCTAGAGGAAACAGGGGTACCCAAAAAGCATTCAGACTAGAAGATAGTCTGGGCTGACCTCCTTAGGAAGAGTTCTTCATGCCCTTTTCATTCTGGATGCACTGAGAAACATCAGCTGGCAAACTACTTCCAAACACCTAAGCCCCATAATATCTGTGTAAGGTGCCCAGGCATACAGCTGGTCTCCCACAGTAGCTGCAAACATCAAGCTGAACCAGCGACCAAACTGCTCTATTAAGGAGAGTGCAAATCAGGTATTTTCCCATATTGCAAGGCAGGTGTTAGCTCTGCAGCCTGTTTCTTTGATTTGCAGTCAGCTGTGGGCAAAATATGGTATCTTCTGTTTTCTGATTATGTATTAACAGTATCGTAATTTTTGGCTTTGGTTTGCACATAATGTCAGGGGAGTCATAGCAGGCCTGAATATCAAGTATTGTACAGAAAACCTTCATACTGTGATCAAAATACACTGAGCCACGTTCTCCCTGGTCTCAGTGATACCATGGGTTAAGGATATGCATGGTGGGGCAGGACTTTGGGCTGGCCCAGAAACCAGGGGCAGAATATGGTCATGAGAAAAGGCTGTACTCATGAGAAGTCCCAATTTTCCTGCACTTCGTATGAAGAAGCACTCCCGGGATCAGCAGCAGAGGTGGCAGGGTGCAGCTGGGAACCAGCCCTGCCATGGACTCGCTGGGCATCTCGGATGAGCTGGACTGCGAGCTAACGCAGCAAGGGGGAGAGGAGAGCCAGGGAGAAGCTTCACCAGCACCCTGAAGGAACCACTCCTGGACCTCAGTGCATGCTCAGTGGCAAGACCCAGGTTAATCTCAGCCTGCCCATGACCACAACAGAGCAGTGTCACAGCTCACAGGTGAAGGACTGCAGGGAAGAGACAGGTGCTGTCTCACCTGCTGCACCCATACACATCTCTGCTGCCTCTTGGCCTCAGCAAGGGGGGAAGGATTTGGCTCTAGCACAATCAACTCCTATTTCTCTTTGCCGCCACTGAGGGAGTAGCTGGGTACCTCAGGGAACTGATAACAGGGGCATGAAGTCCTTTCAAGCTGCACACCACAGGTTTGAATTTGTCCCATGTCAGCAGCTTTTATAATGCCTTACCATCTGAAGGCTGATCAAATAGCTTGCGCTATCTGAGATGAACTAATGTTTTCATACCAGATAAAGAAAACAAGCACTACGTTCCACGTCAGTGATAAAAACAGCAAACTGAAAAAAATAGCTGGAGAATATGCTTATTCTGTTAAAGCAATGCACATGTTTAAGACCAGACAATAGCAAAACATTTAATGCTTGTTCCCACAGCTCATCATTCAGACCAGGATTATACCAACAGAAGTGAACAACCAGGAACAGATAATCCAGAAGATTTGTTCTTTCCACTCCTTATCTTTCTACTCCTACCAGGATTTAATAAACTATCAAAACACTGTTAACCAAATAAGACAACTTAATCTGGCTACTGCGTGGAGTTGGCTCCCTACCAGGTTAGTGCTGTTCTGTAATTGCATTACAGTGAAAACCTGACACAGTGAATAAATACAGGTGCTTCTGAGAAATGCCACAACTGACATCCTCGGAAAAGAAACCCACTGGTGGGTGGGAGGGCTTTCAGACTACCCCGTTTCCCACTACCACAGGCTGCTCAAGGCAGGAGCTTGGCTCCCCAGGAGCCAGGCGGGAGGGTGCGGAGGAGGCTGAACAGCAATTTCCTCTCTATTTGCTCTGTTCGTGTGTCAAAATATTTCAGGCTCCGAGGCTGTCAGCTCAGTGTCAAGCTCACACACTGGAAGTGTGGTATCAATTTGTTTAATCCTAGACCCTGATGTCAGAGGAATTTATAAGGCAGGCAAACATGGGCAAAAAAAGTTAATTAACAGAGGAGAAAGAGCCACCTCCGTGTCCTGGAAAAATACTAAGTACAGAGTAGATAAGAGTGCCTTCAGAAATGACAGTCTGGAAATCCTAATGTCATCTGTGTATATTACAGTGGCAAACTGCCCAGAGGAAGGGAACAGAAAAAATGTCACAAGTGCTGACAACAGACTTGATTCTTACTGAAAAGCTCGGCATGAAAGCACTTCATCCACGCACTGCTCCTCTGGATTTTGGGAGTGTCTTTCTGAATGAAGTCAAACACCCCTTCCCATCACTCTGGTCCCCCAGTTTCTCTCAGGACCTGGATCTGTCCTTAGCTATATGGGTCTGACTCTGCCTCTGAGCTGTCGCAGCAGGATTGGGTGCAATGATCCAAACCTGTGTTTAAGGGCAAAGTAGGAAACGCTTTATAATTTGAAGTAGAAAATATCTTCTTCAGTGGTTGAGAGAGGAATGAAAGAATGAGGGCCAAATCCACATGTACCACAAGCAGTGAAGGACCTCTAGCTAGCAGAGCTGACTGCACACACTGATTCCAATGCTCCTCAGACCTTCTTCTGGGCACTGGACTCACCCCTGGGGAGCTCCTGAGCAGGTCTGCTTCAGGAAACATGATCCATTATGAAAGGCTTCAATAGGGAGCTAGGACATGGTCTACATTTAACACCTTCCAAATAAATCAATCCTGAAAGAAGCCTTCAGAGACTAGATCAGTTGCAAGGATCATGGATAAACACACAGGGATTTCACTGTTACACTCTTCCCTCTCCCCTTCCCTGAAAAACAGAGAACTCCTAAAATGAATCTTAGACAAGGGAAGAATTATCTTGTCTCTTCACATAACACTTGTGGGGACGTATTGAAGTTGTGTGTCGTAATCCATCACTATCAACCTCTTTCAGAGTTGTCCTGAGCACATCAGCTTCTCACCAGATGTTTGGTTCTGTTTTTTCTTCTTGGAACAAAGAGACTTTTTATCCTCAGTTTGCTGCAATCTAAAATAAGATCAAACTGGAAACCTATCGCTCTTATCAGATACAGCTTCATAACAACATAAATATGTTATTACATAAGAGGCAAAGCTATTCATTAAGCAGAATCTTTTTTTTCCAACTTCTCAGAAAAATATCTACTGGAGAAACTGTCAGCTGTCTCATGCCCTGGCAGCTTGCTGCCAGAAGGATCAGACTGGAAAAGGAATCTGGGTAGTAAACTGAGGATTAAAGATGCAGCCCACACTAAGAAGTTTAAGAAGTGAAGGCTCCTGGATTATTTGCCATATACAAAAAACCCCCATGCTTTGGGGCAATAATTCATATAAGCCATGTCAAGAACTTGAG
>NW_008676746.1:0-20243 GCF_000695815.1 Acanthisitta chloris | reverse complement strand
TGCTGAATCCCTGCAAAGAAAATGGTGGTACTGCACATGGGACTAGTTTGGGCTAAGAGACTAAAGAACTTCAGCAAGCTTGTAAAACTATTGCTCAAGAATGGGGAGTACTTGTGGCCAGTCTCAATCATTCCGGTGCAAAGAACAAACCCGGATTAACCTCTCATGGATAAGAACTCTGAGAGCTTGCAAAAACAAAATGCCTGTGCCTAAAAATTTTAAAGATTAAGTTTAATGACACTCACTAACCTCAAATTCCATAAATGTGTGTATGCATGCAACAAATTGTCTAAATCCCACAAATTCAAGATCATCCTTTTCTAGAATTTTGTAAAAATTTAAGAGACATTGCCTATGCAGAGTTGTTGACTTGTGACATAAATTAGGAGTGCTTATACCTACTCTCAGACTCTTTGCTGTATGTGTTGGCAGGGAAGTGGGAGGGTGCAGGATCGGAGGGGCAAGTTCTGGTTGCTGTGGGCTTTTTCACTTTGCAACTTGAAGCTTTTTTCAGCCTCAGAAATTCTTGGTTCTCTTTCAGCTATTGCTTTATTTGTCTCATGAATGTTTTGGCCAGCAGCAAACGAGCCAAACTGTGGGGCCCTTTCCTACAATTTGAGGCACCATGAAAGCAAATGGCAAGTACAGGGTCATCTTGTGGGAACATGAAATTGCAGATGTCCAGTTCAACAAAACGGATGCAGCTGATGCAGAACTCAGAAGGACAAGTAGCAGCATCCAGGCTGGAGTCTGCAGAAGCCTCTGGCCACTGTGTGCAAGAGATCTGCAGCAGGAGGAATTCAGCATGCTGCCCTACCCTTCTGGTTGCAGAAGCAAGTAGGTGAAACCTGTACCATTGCTCTTCTCTTTATGCTTCCATCTGATCTTCTGAAAGCAGGTTACAGAGGGCTACCTGTAAACCTAAAGATGTAAGGGATATCCATAGGGACCTCCTCTTCTGCCCTTACAATTAATCCTGGGGTATGAAGAGATGAAGACATCAGTCTGGCCCTGCCACAACCATTTCGTGAACAGATCTTTGTTTCCACAAACGTCAAACCATCACCTTTCAGACCCGCACAGAGGGGTGATCCAGAGGACCAGGTTTAAACTGGGATGAAACTCCAACACCCTGCTAGATCTCAGCACGGTTCATAGTGCATATGCCCAAAATTTTACCAGAGGAATTTATTTTCGGCAACTTCTGTTTGAAAACTTAATGGAAGTGTAGCTGTTCTCCCCTGAGCGTCAGGAACAGATGACTAAGAAATGTTGCCAGTATCTGTCTTTCAGCGAGATTAGTGTTGGGTTTGTGTGGTATCCTATTTATAACTTTGACAAACAGCTCAACCAATCATTTCATACTTAATCATAGCTGTCTGCCCAGCTCCCTTCAGAGAAAAGCTTTTCAAAAACTATGTGCCAACATAATGTGAACAAAAAGAAGCAAACCACAGACAAGAAAAAAAAAGGACCTTGCTCCCAAAACCAGCAACCAGCAAAATCTCATGAGCTCTAAAGAAGCCAGGTCTTGGTAAATCATAAGGCGTAATTAGAGCATCATTATTCATGGGACTGCACAGCTATAGTCAGTGTTTCCACTGTAAACCCCTATTTTCATAGAGGTTTGCAGCTCAGCTGCAAGGAATTAGTCTGTGATGAAATTTGGCAGTAGAAATTTTAGACCAAGGATTATTTTTTTTTTTAAACCATTTAAAGATCTTTTTCTCTCCCCTACTTTCAATTCCCCTCTTACTTCTGAGGCTGCAGCAGTACTTAGAAACAAAAACCACTTCTGTGTGTTCTTTGATGTTTGGTTTCTGTGCACATCTCTGTGTGGTTAATGGGACCAAACCCCATCAATTTAACAGAAGTCTTAAAAAATTGAAGTTGTGATTCCCACAACAATTACAACTCAACTTTCCTTCGGATGTATTCATGAGTATTAGAATCTATGGTGTTAACTGCTATGCATTAAGGAGCCTTCACATTCTGAGTAAACCCTGCATATCCATTGAGTGCTGAAGATGAGCTTACATTTCATGGGATAGAGCTGCTAGATTTCTTTACATCTTTTTGCTTTGAAATAACATTTTCCAGGGATTATAAGAGATTACTTTCTGCTGGACTCACCCCTAAGCCCTGTTACCTTCCCGCCTACCTGACACTTCCATTAAGGCTCCCATTTCAGCACACACAAAGGCATGGTGGGACCACTGAGAAGAATCATGAGGAAGGAGAAGGGACAGGAAAAACATCTTGATGGGACGTTTTATCTCAGACAATATTAAATAGAGCCTTTCACAACATTTTCAGCTACTCAAGAGAAACAGACTGCTGTATGCATTTGTG
Source organism: Acanthisitta chloris (assembly GCF_000695815.1). Classification (NCBI taxonomy): domain Eukaryota; kingdom Metazoa; phylum Chordata; class Aves; order Passeriformes; family Acanthisittidae; genus Acanthisitta; species Acanthisitta chloris. The sequence goes on along the minus strand of NW_008676746.1, from coordinate 17,891 downwards.
AGAACACCAGAGGAATGCATCTGCTCTTTTCCAACTAGCTTTGGCTGAAGCATCCTAGAGGTTCAGTGCTCCTGGGTATGAATGAGATTTGCTTCCACACATAGGGGCCACACTCTAGCAAGGTACAGCAGCCTCTGGGCACTGTGCCTGGCTGTCACTGCATGCTACAAGCAGCACGTGTCAGAAGGAACTGCTTCAAGTGCAATCCCAGCTCAGAGCGGGGCAACAGATACCCAGCTTGAAAAAAAACAGTGTAAACCCGTGAGCCTGGAGACTTACAAGCCTCAGTCTGGAACTGGATCACTGTGACCGGTCTGCGTGTTCACACCAATCTCTTCAGAGCAGAGTTTCTAATGAACAGACTAATTTACCCAGGCAATTTTATTTTTGAGTGAAACAGATGCCACCATTTAACATCACCATGCTTCAAACCCTGTTTTTCTGGACTTTACTGTTGGCATATGGGAAACTGGACCACCTCTGAGCTCCTAACACCTTGCAATGTTCATGCCTTCCTTGGAGCTCCCCACCCCAGCACTAATGAGCTTCCCCTCGGACAGCTTGGCAGAGTGACAAGGATAAGAGTGCTTGCAAGGCACCATGTGGCATTTCTGAGGGCAGCTGCTTCCAAGCTCCCTGGAATCCCAATGCACTCTTCAGAGGACTGGAACAGCAACACCAGCTCTTCTGGAGAGGTGGAAAGCAGGTACCCCACCACCTGACCACTATGATTTGTGAAAACAATAAAAGAGAGATTCTCCTTTTAGAGTGCAAGTATTTACCTCTGCTAAAAATTGTAGCAAGCGCAGTATTTATGTCGCAGGGAGGATGAGCTGAACTCCTGCCATGTCTTAAAAACAGCACAAAGCAGAATTCCTACACATACTGCTTGAATCTGCTTTTCAAGGTGGTAGTTCGAAATTAAGAGGCAAATGAACTCAGTAAGATTACTCATGTACCTTCAATCATTTACAGGGATGTTAGCAAGATTTGGGCTTCACAGAGGGCTGGATCACACTTTCCCACTGCAACCATTATTAACCTGACATAACATGTTCACCGAGCAGGAGATGATAACGATGCTGTAACTGGTCTCCATAGAATATGACCATGATTAGGGAACATCTCAGAGAAATTGTCATTCATTAAGCACTCGGCTAAATGCCTAAAGGTGGGTGAAGGAAAAGCTCTGCAATTTCCGGAATTTATAACTTGAAAAGTCCATTCTTAACATTTTGGTTATTGGGTTTTTTTTTTTGCTTGAGTGTTGCTAAGAAGTGGCAGATTCACTTTAAATGCAAACTGCAGAGCTTTTTCCTTCACCTCTTTCCCCCTGAATGTAAGCATTCAATCTTCTGCACCCACCTCAAAAGACATCATGGGCCAGTCAGTGAAAGACACAGCTTTGAAAATCCCAATTTAGTTCTCCCAATACTGTGTATCCAAGTATGTTATTCCCTCTGGGAATAACACAGTGCTTCAAAGTGCATCTCCAAACATCAGGTCTCAGGTACTTAACTCAGTCTAAACCCAGAACCCCAGTCAAAGCAGCAAGATTTCCCGTTGATCCCTCTGTTCTCTGAGCTCACTGGGATGTTCTGCTCTTGAATAATCATATTCTTTGTGCATCATAGCACAATAGTACTAAATTTTTCTTTCTTATCTTAGTAAGAAAGAAGGTACCAGCTCCAGGATGTTTTATTAAGTCTGGAAGTAAACCCCACTTCCAGATTCAGTTAAGCCAGTGGGAAATGTTCTGGGCACTCCTGAAGATGTGATATACTACCTCCACACACCACTTTGGCCACTATTCACCTAAGTCATGACTGTCATTCAAAAGCAATTTCTCTTCTTGCAAGTTATTAGGAAAAATTTAATACCAGTCTGACCAGTAAGTAAATGACACTGACTATGACCCTGATCAAAGTTTTTCAGTAATGCCTTGCAGCATGCTTTCCCCTGGCCCTGACCACCTCTCAGCATGTTTCTAAGCTACCGAGATGAAACCAAGTACCCACAGAGAAGCAGTCACCTAGAGCAGAAGACAGTTCTGCAGAGCAATCATACTCATACACAGGTTGCTTGCCTCCCACTAGGCTATGTGGCCTTTACTGACCAGTTTGGTAGGAAAGTGCAGAGGATTTGCTCCTCTGAGCACCCATGGAAATCAACTGTGCAATTCTCTTCATTTTGGTGTTTACAAGCAAGTCATGTTCCAGCCTTCAGGCTCACCCAGGGTACTGCTGAGGGACTGCTCCTCTCCTGCCATATGTGCTCACACAGCTTGAATGCCAGTCACAGCGAGCCTCAGTGCACCTGCACTGGAGAAAATCCAAGTGGAAATCTCACGGGAACTGGTGTTGTCACTGGGGATGCTTAGAAACAGGCTGGGCAAACAGCTCTAAATAGACTCCACTGAGCAACTCTTTATTTGCTGTATCTGCTGAGACCACATGGTCTAGATGACTTTTTCATCCTCCATTTCCCAGGATGTTATGACCTGTCCATCTCCCTGGCTGGGATGTCAGGCAATGGTATAGATTGTAGGCAAGGTTCTTGCATCTCATCTGGGAATCAGGACAACATATCCATCAGTGTACAAGAGTGACAGGCAACTGTACTTACCCAGCATTAGAAATAAGAAAGTGCAACAAGATCTGCACTTCTAATTGCATCCTCATTCCCTGTGACAGCTGAAACCCCCTTAATTAATACACTTCACACACTGTCTATTTTTGATCTACTTCAAATTCCAACCATCAGCAGAAGATGTTTGTCCTGTTCATGCTGAGACCCCCTGGGATTTGTGATGCCCATCACTCGGCCCCGCTCGAGCAGGAAGACAGCTGTGGATACCTCTTCCCTGCAGGAAACACTTCCCTCCCCTCCTTTCCGAGTACGACTGGCTCGCTCTGTTTCCTCAGCACTCCAGACCACCCTCCTTCCCTTGGCATATAGAACTTAATCCTTTAATAAAACAAACTCATGTCGTCCACGTGCCTTTCAGGCACTTTCTCTGAAATTCAACCATGAGACTTCCCTGTTACATTTATGAAAGGTACATGACTGGTCTCCTGTAACCAGCAGATGATGAACACGTAATTCTGCATGTCATCACAGACAAAGAGCACATCAGCTGTGGACCATACTGCACTACTGCAGGAAGGAGACCTCATGGTGGACCAACAGCTTGACTGGCATCTCTTCTTCCTTCCCAGGCTGACACAGACTACCCACTCACTCCTTCACTCACTACCCACTTCCTCTTCTTTGACTCCTGTCACTCTGATCCTGTGGTTCCCAACATTTGTCCTGAGTAAATGAGCAGTTCTGCAGTGGCAGTGCAGTAATTATGCTCAAATTCCACAGCTGTGAGCCAAAATCGTGAATTCCCTCAAAGTCCCCATTTTCCTCTCAGCATGTTGCAATCACCTGGCTTACTGAGGACATGGAGGAAACATCCCTGATTCTATCCCAGCACAACCTTCCACTGACAACTGGCTCCTCCCTCTGCTTACAGAGTTCTGCATCTGCCTTAAGATATTTATTAGGGTGCACAAATAACAAAACCTGCACTTTGATCAGCACTTGCCTTAAGCCAGCAGAGACACTGAAGTACTGATTTCTGAGGCAGCATCTGACAAGAGGAACAAATGGGAATGATCTCCTTGCAGAGGAGCTGCTGTTAGAAATCCAGCTCCTTTTCAGCAGATGCAAAGCACTTACTCACCTGAAGCTGAAACTGCTCCCACTGAATTCAATGGCAAAACTATTGCTGGCTTCAAAGGCAGAGGGACTGGACCCCCTGTGCTTTCAACTCTTGTAACCCACCTGTATGTTTAACAGTAGGTTAGCCAAATTGGGAAGAGCTTTCATACTCATCAATTCTCTTCTGAGCAGCAGAGAGAGGTTTGTCCAAACACAGGCTCCATTACTTTAACCACATCCACTATACAGCGATGGCCCTGGTGTCAGGAGCTTGAACAAAGTGCTGCTTTTCAGAAGTGGAATTTGCTGCAAGTCAGATGCTTTACAGACACTACTGGCCTGAACCAACAGTTCCTCCAAGGCAGACTTCGTATACTCTGTGCCAAATGGCCAACTTGTTCCTAGCTATGACCTTTAGACTCTGTAATTAAAGATGCTGGCACAGATGAGCTTCCCTCACAAGGCCTGGAAGTATTTCAAGTTCATGGTTATCCTTGCCAGAAGATGTGGACTTTTAGATGGATTTTAGGGTTTGTTTTTTTCCAGCCTGACACATGACATTTCCATAAAGGGGTCCAAGGGTCACAAGAACCACTTAGTTTATACTTCCTGAGGCAGTTCAAAGCTACTAAGATTTTGCATGAAAATAAGAACAATAAAACAGTTTTGGGACAGGAAAATTATCTCAAAGCCTCATCACCTTCTAACATGGACAAATTTCAGTATGTCCCTTATTCATATTACCTACTTCGAATACTAGCAAATTCCACTTTCATTGCTGATGTGTATTCAGAGAAGCCAAATGGAGTAGCCTGTAATGCAACAAGACTACTGTACTTTTCAGAACAGTTGTTACTTTGGAATATCCTAGTCCTTCTCTCTTTACTGAATGCTTCATAAAAAAAAAAAAAAACCACCACAAAACCCCAAGAAACCTACAACACTATTCCAATTCTGATGGATTTCTGTTGTCTTTGGAAAAGTCTCTACTATCCTCTTATATTCATCTGACCAAATGGAGAGCAGGAAAGAAATGTAGATGAACTCAGAATGAAATTATGTGCCCTCAGCCCTGGGGAGATTCAGAGAAGCCCCCAAAGTGTACTGCTGCCTACTGGCACCTGGTCACCACCTTCTCAGGTGAGATGGGTTACCCAGTAAAGGACTTTGACACTGTGTCCATCTTGGACATGCACAGTGAAACGGTTGTCAGAGATGGCCAAGGACCTGGATGAGAAAAAAACCACCATGTCCCCTGAAACAGCTCATCCACTGCCTTGGGCTGAGTGTCAGCACCCACCCAACCACCCACACATCACCACAGCCTTGTGTGACTTCCCTTTCACAGCAGCAGGTTGGGGGAACCCAGCAGAAACAAGCCCAGCAGTTCAGATGCAAATATCAAATCTACCTGTGCCGAGGGAACACAGGGGCAATGTGGAGCAGGCACAACCTCCAGCACTCCTGAGTAACAAGCAACAAGTCTTTCCACACTGAAATGAAAATATCACTTCCCTGAGGAATGGGATATTAATTATAAGCCTACGCAGTTTTAGCAATGCCTGCTATGTTTATTTTGATCCTCACTACCACACACATTGCAGCGGCAATACCATCTTTCCTTGGAAGTATTAGACATTACAAACCTCATTTAAGAAAACAGATTTTGCCAGCAGGCCATCAGAAAGATAAGAAATAACCTGACTACACTCTAGGCCATAATTGTTTCAGGATTTAGCCACTGAAAATACACCTTTTGTAGTCTGCTAGGGTTGGGAGATAGCATCTTCTTTAATCACCTCTGCTCAAGCCCTTTAGATGCTGCTTAACAGCTCTATTCAGCCCTGGAAAGCACAATTCTGGTCTGTCTGTCATTCCCACTTGCAATCGCTATTTGTTTCCCCAAGCAGTAAAGAGTTGCTGTCAGCTAGGCTGTATATTTTCTTTATCCTAACTGATGAAAGTAAGATTGTGGGAGGCTCTTATAACCCTTGTCTTTCCCAGCAGCACAGCCACGGTTTTGCTTTTGGTTCAGCTCCCAGCGCATGAACCTCTCTGCCAGTAAATTAAGCAGTATCTGGTGTTTATATCTCCCACTGGTCACTGATATTTTCTCCCCCAGGGCCTGACTAACACTCAGCCTTTTCAACTCATGTTCTTATCCCTTGTGTTTTTCAGTCACAGCAAATTTGGTTCAGCATCAGCTAAAGTGGGATCGATAGCTGAGAGCTGGACCCAGACAAACCTTTGCTACATTCACATGCAGGGCCCAAGCTACCACAGAGCCCCAGGTGGGGACCACACTGCAGGAAGGCCCATCTGGTCTCCTCTTTGCTTTGCCCAAAATTTCTTGCCTCTCCTCGGGGAGGGATGTGTCCCACTGTGAAGCAGTGGTCGCTGTCCCCTTGCTTCCAGAGCAGGCTCAAAACTTTAAACTGACTGACTCCCAGTACCAGTGAAAACTGGTACTGTTTAGATTCAGGACACTATGCAGGTACTGCTACAAACCAGCAGCAGAGTGGCCCTGAAACGTGGCAGCCCTCAAACATGGCTCTTGAGGCCAGGGCAGGTGACTCAAAAGGGAAGTCCTCAGTCTGGCTATCTTCCCATCCATTCCAGCCATTACTGTCCAGGGTGTTGAGCTATTAAAACAATCTGATTGCAATTTCCAATAATGTTATGTTGAGAGACTCACTCCAGGCATCTTATGGGGCCTAGTCCTCAAAACCCACTGAAACTTGCCTTCAAAATTCAGAGTCACTCCTGTTGCAGCAAACTGAACAAGTTAAGGCAACAGAACAAACTATGAAAATCTGAAAGCAAATGATGCAAATCGAGAGCATGTGCCGGTCAGGAGTAGCCATGTTTCTACACCCTTTTTTCCCATGATTCTAATGTTATAAACCTAGACGGATTTCTTTTAAAAATTCTCACTCTGTTGAACATAATGAGGCAGTCACAGGGGAAGAAAATGCTGAATCTCTAAGTCATTCCCCACGCCAGCTGCAGCGGTGGAGGTTTGGGCTCCCTCCCTGTCGCCTCTTGTGTTCCTGGCACAGTGCAGCAGCAGGTGAAGCCTCTCTGCCCCTGGAGAGCCCCTGCCCGGGCAGCTGCCTGCTCCCGTGGTGGCAGAGCACACACTTGCTAAGGGCTGTGGGTGGGAGGCCAAGAGCAGTGCACATCAGGGCTGAACAACGCGGGGGATCCCTGGGGAGGGGGCACAGCAGGGGCTGCTGCCAGGTCTGCTCCCAAGGTGCTGACAGGAGCCTGTGACACCAGGAGTGCCTGCAGCACAACAAAGCAGCGCCACAGCTGCAGCTTACCTGGGGCTCCAGCTCCCAGCTCTCCCCAGCAAGTGCCTCCACTTTGCCTCTCCAAAACTCTAGTAGCTGCGAGCTCCCTGCAGGGAAAGCTCCCTGGCTCTCTCATGTCAGGGGACAGCGGTGAGCAGCTATGCTGAGAGAGCAGAACTTGACGAGCACAGAACGTAACCTCTGATGAGGTAGAAATGTACCTTCACTGAGCGTGAAGGGGGCTGCAATGTGCTTCAAACTGTGCCTGCAAGCCTGGACACACCGGGGCAGTCTGTCCCAGATGGGTCACAGAGCCGGTGCTGGGAGCTGCACACCTCTGCCTTGCAGGGGTGCCACAGCTCCCGGGGTGAGCAAAGGCTTTGGGTTTATATTTATTTGGCACGGCAGATGTTGCTCTGAGATGGGAACAAAATCACCACATGAAGCCTTTCTGAAAACACCAGGGAGCTAAGTGGTATCTTTAAGGACAGCCGTAGGTTTATAAGGATGCTGCTGCGCCCAAATCACGCGGCGGTGAGCCAAGCAGCTAGAGTTGCTCAGGGAGAGAGAACACTAAGCTGCGGCTTTTTTTTAGAACACTAAGCTGCGGCATCAAAGAAAGCCATCACCCACCACACAGAGACAAATCCAGCCAGCCAAAGCAAGCTTCCCTCTCCACCCTCCCTCATGCTCCTCATTCCACCCTGTGTGGATGCTGCAAGTCCCTGATGGCTTTCCTGCGTCATTTGGACAAGCCTGAAACTTTCCTCGAACAACTGCCAGGGCTCTGCAGTACATCTCCCTGTCCTCTTATCTGCTCTGCTGCTGACAGCGTGTGGGCGCCGAGCGAGCAGGCAGCGCTCTGCGAGTGGTGGCACACCACATCTCGGCAGCAGGGCTGGGTTTGATCTGCCCCTGGCAGGGAGCGGCTGACGCTCCGGTCTCTGCCATGCTGCCGGCAGGGCACGGGGCAGCAAGGAGGAGCAGATGGGGCAGAGAGAACAGCCTGTCCAGCGGAGCTGGCAGACAGCCTTTGGAAGTGTCTGAAAGCCATGCAGCAATGCTAGCCAAAGAGGACTGGGGACAACACCAATCCCTAACTTTGACATTGTCTACTTGACTCTCTTAATTCAGCAGAAATGGAGTTTCTGCTTTAAGGAGCATTTTCCATACATATTGCCACAGGATTTCTTCTAAGGTCTTAAATGAGTGTGAATGGCATTGGAGGGAAGGATGAGGAGTCCACATATGTTGGGTATTAATTTTATGCTACTGTTTGGTATTTTAATATACAATAGCTAATCACAAGCTACAGTATGTATTCTAACACGTTGCAAGGATAGCTGTGTGCCATTGTACTGCACGTGCACTAGAACAACCTGGGTTTAAGCAGTCATAAACCCAGTATTCTTGACATTACAGCACTAGCTGCTTGTTGTTTTTAAGATATCATCTACCATTGGTAGCAAAGATATTCATGGTTTCTTCTAAATTACCTTTTGAGAAAATGTGCAATAGGATACAGAAGGGATTGTCATTTGCTGTTTAAGTTTATCTTGCAGAACAGCTCTGAGAGTAGATATCCACAGGACAGGGGTCCTTGTGTGCGACAGACCACGCTGCATATCTAACTATTTTCATCAGTTCTTTGCTTTGGTTGAACATGAAGTAAGGAATTTGCTTCACATGTAAAGAGAACATTTAAGTGACTAACTGGACTTTTTATATACTTGTACCTTCAACAACCCAAGAGCAAGAGCGAAGAACTGTCTGAAAAGCCCTGTCTAAATCATCTAAGGCACTTCAGACTGCAGCATATGCTGCCTCTCCTGCTACCCATCTGCAGAAGCCACAGCACACAAAACGCAATCTTTTGACTCACTTCATTTCTGTGGTCTAGTTCTCCCCCAAAGATTCCTTGGCATGTGCCAAAAATATCTGGAATTTCTTTTCCACCTCCCATCCAAGGTCTGGACAGGGCTAGAACTGCTTTGCTTGCAAGACTAGATGCAACGCTCTGCATTCAGCCCTGGACAGATACTGCAGATCAAACATGTCCCTTGTTTCCAAAGATACTGCCTCCCCCACTGCCTCCTTCCACTGGGCTAGTGACGAGAATAAATTCTGCTCAGATGAGCAGTTCCTGTCCAGCCACACACACAGCCATGCCTGAGAGCACCCACTAGGAACCCTTCCAAAACACCTTTTCGATTCACTGCAATGGCAACTAAGGGAGGCCAAGAACCAACACTTCATCCTCTCCTTGTCTCCCCTGCTGACCACGGTGAGAGTGATTTTACAGCCCCTATCAGCTGAAAAGGCACGTCATGGAGCTAAGCCTGTGTGTTTTCATGTTTCATCCAAACCACTCAAGTGGGAAGGAGTGAGACAGCCTGCCTGCTGAATTCCCAGTCCTCAAATGCTCCCCTGGCATCGTGAGAGCTGTCATTTGCATTCCCCAATTTCCAACTGCTGAACAGGGCTCACCCATGCTGAGCACACCTCTGCCGCTGCCTTTCTTAGCAGCTGCTTTACCTGCAGTTTGCAGCCTTATGCCTACACTGACTCCTGCTTCACACACGCAGCAGCTGAAAAGCAATTAGGGGCAGATCTCCTTCACAGTGATTCCAGGTACTACTGCCTTCTTACCACAGTGGCTCAGGGGAGGAGCTGAGCATGCATGCAGTTGGACAGGCACGTTTTGTCCCTCACTGGTACCTTGCAAGTTCAGCCTGAATCTGGAGAATCCAAGCACAGTTTGGGGAAGCGTCTTTTCACCTGTACCTCCCATAAGTACTAATTATTAAATGGAAGATTCAGCAAGCTTAGTGCAGTCACACCATTCCTTGGCTGGAACCTTTTGTTGAAGACGCAAGAAAGAGCAAGGAAAGCAGCTCAGGATCACAGGTGCAGAGAGGTCCACACATGTCCTGTGGTAACAGCAACACTTGCTTATTTTGGCTGTAGTTTCAGTAAACTGGATCTTAATGCAGCCTACCTGCACATCTATTGTGCAGTCATTTTTCAGAGCAGAACTTTCTTCAGGATTGACTGTTTCAATGAACCGCAACTTACAAATTGTTTTTGCTTAAAATAAATCTACACGAGTTCGCTGCAAAGGCCACGCCGCCGCAGTTACTTACGGGCTGTTACTCATTTACTGTTTCAACTCCACCAGGGCCCCAGCACTGGTGTCACTAAATGATCTCCATGAATGTGCAAGAAAGCCTAGTGCTTCCAAGTTTTCCAGAGGGAAAAATCCTTGTCAAACTCCATTACAACCCAACAGCAGAGAAGATGCAGCAGGCAGTCTAGTCGCACAGGCTTGGACATAGAAGGCTAAATGCTTCCAACCTACACCCAGCTATATGAGCAGCACATCCTGCTGCTTTCTGTGACCAGCAAGCCTGACAGCCCAGCTTGAAATCGGCAACTGTCCTATAGTGCACAAACACTGACGGCAAAGCCGAATCCTTGTTGCACTGCTTTGCTTTGGGAATTAAGCATTCCTCTTTCAATACAGCCAATACCGTTCTGAGGGACTGCAAGCTACCAGTATCTTAATATCTCATCACAATTTGGACAGGACATATGACCCTGCTAAACTGAAGGTCTTGTGTTCTGTATTAACGCCACCCAAAGGGGACAACAGCTGACAGCTAACTGGGATTACTTCTGACCATTAAATACTTCACTGACACCAATGTGTGCTTCACCATTTGGAAAACAACATCTGAGAAGGGGATTTTTTTACTTCCCAAAACTTGGTTAACATCAATTGAAACATAAAGGAAAGATTATGGTGTCCTCCTGCCTTTGGCAACTTCTGCACCCTACTTCTTCTACATGAAGCATACACAGTTCTTCAAACAAAACTTGGTTCCTCGTCAAGCACACCTTCCTGTGCACTTTCCACCTAGAAGCAAAAGACTGGAAGCTGGGACACCACTTACACTAGGGCAAAACTCTCCCCAGGAAGCCTGAGCTCTGCCATGGACTCCCACCCTGTGGTCTTCTTTCTATTCATTACTGGTGAGCAGACTCCCAAGCCCTGGTTTCCATCATGCCTTGCCTGTCCTACGCCTGTCTGCTTCACTCTGTGAGATGACAGATTATTGAAGGCTACAAGAACACAATTCTTGTACATATCAATACCCTGCCTGTTCCAGAGAGTAAGCAGGCTGGCCTAGCAGACACTATGTGTGTCTCGGCTGAGATGCAAGGCCAGCAGAGAGGCACTGGGTGTGGGAAGTCTGGCCCCATCAGCTGTGTCTGTTTGTTGCTGCTTTGAAAATTCATTCCTGTACTTGCTTCAAGGAATAGCTGGATTGATATGACTTTTATTACTTTTCTTACTAAGGGTGCTAGTCAAGGATAATCAGGTGAGACGGGCTGGATGTGAGGTCTGAATCCAACCTTCAATTACAGTAACAAAAGCAAGAGCCTGTGATTAATGGATGTAGTTCTGATCCAGTGAATTGGCTGCTGTAAGACAGAGCCATTGAACTGGCCCTCATTTGCTAATAGCTGGCATCCATTAATTATCCTCTTTGCAGAGGAGTATGTGTAAGGGCTGCTCAAACACAGGGACTGCACTGCTTCATGTTCTGCTGTCACAGACTTCCACACAAGGGTCATCCTGAGCAAGCCTCCTTCATGCTACTGCCAAGGAGGAGCTTTTCATCTCCTTGCATCTGGGCGTGTGCTGGAGAGACAAGGAATAGGTGAGAGATGGTTTGGAAGGAGCTGGGCTACTGCTTGGTTTTGCTAGACTCACTCCAAGGGTATTGACGGGTAGATCCTGGGAGGGAAGGTAGATGGGGAAGTGCTCACTCCTCATCAGCAATTACTGCCAGCAGCCACCAATCTAATATGGGTTCTGCGTGCTTGTATGGATGTACAGAGCTGCTTCCTTAGCTCTGGCAAAGGTCTTTCCACATACCAAAGAATTTACAGCCTCACTGGACACTAAAGGAAAAGGGCAGGCAAAGGAAGCTCCATGCAGAAGCAGCACTGACATGCTCAAGCTTATGCAGCAAGTCTGCAGCAGGGCCAGAAACTGTAGCTACAACTCCTGCATCTCATATTTGCCCTTTAACCACCATGCTGTTCTGTGTGTGTCCCTGTGCTATGACTGACAGGTGCATAGCAGGAAGGGCAGTCTGCACAGGCCAGGAAAATGCAGTACATCCAGCTCCAGAATCTCAAAACTCCCATCTTTATACAGAAGTTTTGTGATAGAAAAAGGTTCTGTGAATGTCAGCATTTCCATATTATCACCATCTGTATATAGATTGCCATGGCAGTGAGAATTTAAAAGATTTTAAAAAATGTAATTTAACGATAAAAAATGGTTTAAAGTTGACAGTCTTGAGCAGTTTCAGTCCCTTGCATCCCTCATCAGTTTTCATTCACCTAATGTTTTCTTTTAAATACACTTGACAAAGTCAGATGCTTGGAAGGGAAGTGCTGTACCAAAGGATGCACTTCGTGTGTTCCCACAGCATCACAGCCTCGGCACTAACAGCCCAGGGGAGGGCTGTCTCCTGGATCCTATGTTGCTGCACTGTGTTACAAACCACTGTCTGTGTTTAACCTCCCATGTACATCACACCCACCCAGCCACAACAGCTTCAACAGAGTCCTCAGTGCTGAAGTGTCAGAGTATCACTGCACTCCTCTGGCAGAGTGGGGTTACCCTGGAGGGTACAGCACATGGGGCAAGCGTGGAGGGGGATTCTGGCTTCAGTGAAGAGGAGATAAACGTGGTGTCATGACAACTGACATGAACCTTGCCTAAGCACCCACTGCACTGTCATTTTGTGGATTCAATCACAGCTTTTTTAGTACTTCCTCAGCCAGCTCCCAAAAGCCAAAAGGTCAAGAATACAGCCAAGCAAGTAACATGTCATAGCAGTTATGACAATAGCCACCTTCTTAAAACCATGTTACATTCCTTCAGATAAGATAAAGAACCAGAAATTTGAAGCAGCGACTTGTCCAAGGAAAACACTGACTCCTGCTATTTGGAAGCACAAGCTGAGCAGACCTGCTGAAAGTCTAGCTTTTGGTACAGAAATCATCCTATAAACTCAGTATGGCTCTCCTGGCACAGGCCAATTTCTTCATTTCACTTCCACAGATAAACACTTCACTAGAGAGCAAACATGACGTAAGCACAGGGCACAGCCAGCACCAATGTGCTCCCTGACCCAGCCTCTGCTGGGCCCAACGTGGACGGGGAGAAAGTCTCTCTCATTTTCAGGCCATTCATCTGAGCCTGGACAGGACAGTGGTTGTCACTGTTGTAGGGTCTGTGCAGACTTCATTGGTGATTTCAGTCCAGCTGAGGCCAAACAAGCATCTGTGCTCACACATGCAAACCTGACAGCAAATACGGCACCTACTAACTCCTTGGGGAGCTCTGCTGCTCAGAACTGCAGAATCAGAAGAAAACAAAACAAAACAAAACTCCCTTGCTGATAGGAGCAGTCCTACAGTTCAGGACTCTCTCCTGTTCCCAGGACTTCTACAGACCAGAGAACAGAGGAGGACTGTACTGTACATTGAGCTGGAAGAGCAATAATATCCTGCTTTACAGGAGGCCTCATGTTTGCCAGCAGCCCTGGCAGATTTTGTTCTAAGATATTTTGGGGCTTGTTCATACCTGACACAAACTGTTTCTTACATGCTTTCCTGTGTGTTTTTAGGTGACCTAGAACATTTGAGAGGTGTTTAATTTGAAAAAAAATACCTAGATATATTTTGAGATTTTGTCTCTGCCTCTGGCAGAATCCACTTCTTTAATTTTCCCCTTCATTTCAGGGAATGAAATGAATGCCTCCTTGCCTGCCCACTGTGCACCTTTGGCCTTCTGATGAGAAGCCAAGAGACAAATGGCTCCATTTCTCCAGCCAGCACAAGAGAAGTGATGAGGAAAATTTGCTGTCTCTGCTGCAGTACACACAAAGCTGACATGCAAACCCAGCCTCATGCCCATTCAACACACATGTCCTGCAGGCTGTGAAGTCCAGAGGCAGGAAAAAGGAAGGATTTTTCATAGCTCACTCCAGGTCTGAGACAAAGAAATAGCTATCTCTCTTGTACAACCACCTCATACATAGGAGGAAATCTCAGCAAAATCCAGGTGTTGCAACAAAATGGGGAATCCACTGCTGGATCTCAACCTAATCTTCTTTGTGCTGTCAGTTTTGAGAGGGAGAGTGGATGTCATGAGCCAGACCTTTGTGTGTTGTAAACCAACAGAGACCCACTGCTATGCCAGTTTACACTACCCAAACAGCCTGTGTTCCTGACTCAAAGTGGTAGAACGAATAGCAAGTACCATATTCCTAATGATCAGAAATTAAGTGGTACAGGTAAGGAGAAATTGTAAAACAACAACGTAAGTACTGGAATAAAAAAAGGGAAAAATTGCTCATCATTTGCACTCCATCTGCCTTGAAAGGCAACGGTGTTTTATTTCCTTTGGTACAGGAGGGTTTGCATAAAACATAAGCAAGGTTGTACAAACCCTTGGGGTTTAATTTGATTCTAGTTTATCTTTTGATCAGCACATCAAACAATTGTGCAGCATTTTCTCCTCCTGCCTCCCCTCCCAGTTTCTAAAAGCTGCCTGAAATATCTGTGTGCTGTCTCACATCAGGGCAGCACAGAACCTCCAAATAATGCCATTATATTTTAAGCGACGTTTTTGCTAAATCGCCCCAACACTGGGACAGACCTAATGCCTGTGAAGGGTTTTTAACAGCAGATTAAACATGCCTTTCAGTTTTTTGAGCCTCTCTTGAGTGGAGAGGTTACTAGGGGAGGAGAAGGAAAAATTATTACCCACCACAGCAATTGCAAGAGACTGACCTTCTGCCATCTGCACCACCAGGGACCCGTCACAGCCAGACAGCAATCCAGATGTAAACAGCTGTGACCTGTCCCCATTGTCTGCAGACCAAATCACCAGTTAAGTGTCATTCTGCTCACACCTTGCATTGCAGTCAGCATTATTTCAGCGGCTACTTCAGAGTAGCAGTCCTTGCCCTCTCAGTAGCAGCAGAAATACCAGCTGTGCCATTTGTGATAGGAGGCAAGTCCAGAAGAAAACCACTCTGTGCCACTGAGCACTGAAGTCCCTCTGTGGTAAGTGGCCAACTCAATGGTGCAGCCACAGTGCCTGACTCGTTACATACATGTCTGGACATACCTCAAAGCTTCCAATAAAATAATCATGTAATAAGAAAAGAGGATTACATTTTCTTACCCAGCCTATAAGCTAAACAGAACAAAACCCAAGCTTTCCAAAAGATTCATGGGTGGAGGAAAAAGCCAGGAAACCTGAGTGAATGATCAGGGACAGTGTTGCCTTTGTTCAGGGCAGTGGGAGATGTATTGGGTCAGTCCTTACTATAGCTGGGAGCTAACAACAATCTGATGCAGTTCCACATCTTTTGGTTGCTGTTGCTAAATCATATCTTGCTTAAATTACCTCAACAACTTCTTTTTCTGTCACTGATGTTCACGTTCAGCCTCACAGAGCTGCAATCTCCACATGCACACCACTATGAATACACTTCATCTTTACCAAGTATTTCCTCAAAAAGCACAAATATCTTTAAATCTAATGCAACTCCATGCCCTGTAAAGGACTTTATGCTGCCAGTCCCATAAACCAAAGCCCTCTCTTACTTAAGGAGTGTCAGTGGGCCCAATGGGTAGGATGAACCCCAGAACTGCTAACCTCCATGTGGGGCAGCAGGCCCAACCCGTCTGACCCCCACTATCTCTGCACTCACTTGTATCTAATAAAAGCTAAAGGGACTCCTCCTGCTCCAAGTGCTTTTGACAGACCTCAACTCCTGGAGCCCTTTGCTGCAGTTCCCACCAGCAGAACATGCTCATGATGGCAGTTTCTGGGATGGGGTGCCCACAGCACACTGGTGCACGCAGCCCTGGCAACCACGGCAAGCTCTGTGAGCTGCAGGGCACGTCCTGCTCCCCTGGGCATGAAACACACCCCTGCACAGGGAGTGTTTTGCTGGTTACACCATGCAAGAGTCAAACAGCTGAGGTAACAAGCCATCCCAGCAGTGTAGAAGGTTTCCTGATGATGTGGGTTTACCAGGCTCTGATGGCACCTCGTACAGACCTACCCGTGGGTGCCATGCAGAATATCAGAGCAGTACATCAAGCAGAAGGCCCTGCAATGTATAAAACAGTTTGCTACACTTTGTATTATATTCTGACACTGTATCACACTGATTTAGCTCTCCTGAGCTGGACACTGGCTTATTTTAGACATGCTTTGTTTCCTGTTTTCATTCTCTTCATACTTCTCATAATCTGGTATAAAACTCTGGCTTTGCTTTCAGCACATTCTGTAGCTTGATTTAAAGGCTAACAAAGAGCTTGGTGCATATTTTACATTTGAGAATAATGGGGAAAAAATCCTACATTTTTATGACCAGAAGGGGGCCACTGGATCATTTAATGTGACCACCTGTAAAGTACTATTTCCCCTGCTGAGCCCCGTAACTGCCTTCGACTCAATTAGAGCTTGAAGCATTGACAGTTCTGGTGTTCCATATAAAGACCAAGCACAACATAAAACAACTTTAGGATAATAAAAAAAGTTCTGAGAGCCTCCTGGGTGTTCCTCACATATCACAAGGAACTTAAAAATCCCTTAACAGTGCCTGTAATGTTTTTTTATGCCCCAGTCACAGTTTCTCTGAATAAAAGCAGACATTCGTCATTGACCCAAATAAGCTGCAGTAATCATAAAAAACTGATCTTCCTTGTGGGGTTTGCTGCTCCTGATATTTAAGGGATTTTCTTGGAAAAGTAATTTTTAAAACCTTTCTATGCTTGGCTACATAAACATTCACATTCTCCTGAGTTCTTTAACACAAGCTCAGTGAATCCACAAGGATGGCAAATTAAACTGAAGAGTTATGAAGACAGAAGCAAGTTCCTTATCACTGCACTTAAAATTCTGATGATAAACTCTCTGCAAAGGCAATTTCTAGCTCCCTTCTATCAGTTCTCTTATCCCTGGTCAAAGAAAAATTATCACAAATCAGCTCAACAAAATAAGTGTGTTGATGCGTGCACTAAGCCACATGACATTTCTTTGCTCGTTTATGGAACTTAGGCTCTATCTCCTTATGGCACTACAGTCCTGAAAGCACATTTTGAGCTCTTCTGCCCTGGGCTTTCTGTCAGGGGCATGGTTGGAAGCCCACCATTGGGACAAAAATTACTCCAATTCGTCTAACTTTAGAGTGTCACAAAATAAACCTGAATTAACCGACAGTTTTAGTAAGAGCAGATGAGGAATGAGAGCAGGAGGAGATGACGGAGGAACAAGAAAGCCAAAGTAGAGGGAAAGGTGTCTGTGGAAGAAGGATAGGACTGAAATATACCCAAGATATTTCACAGTTAGGGTACTGTGTGAAGATTATTGCTTGGCTTTGCAGAGGCACTGAAAGGAGTCACTGTCCAGCTAACTGGCACCGTGAGGCACATCACTCACACCTTTAACTGCTTTGGAGATCCCAGCTCAGAGCAGCACAAAGACTCTGCGTTCATTACCTTTGCAGTAGCATGATTTATCCACTATGTATTAGAGCAAACTCACTCCCTGTCCCCTCATTCTGGCAAGGACCTCCTGCTAAGTCAAGAAACCTTTTTGCAGGCTCCCTGCCTAAAGAACTGCCTGCAAGTGAACAAAAAGCAATCACACACATGCGAGTTAGAAAGTGCAGATGTTGTCCTTGTGATTGTGATACAAGTTGGCCTCAGAAACAATAAAGCCCTCCCTCCTTCCACAAAACAACAGAAAAAAGAAAAAATGGGTGTGCTGGTTTGAGCTGAAGT
>NW_008676745.1:0-21426 GCF_000695815.1 Acanthisitta chloris | reverse complement strand
TTTTATGTATGGCCATTGACAATTAGCTAAGTAAAGACTGTTTCTAATTATTTCAGAAATGAATACATTTGCCTGTAGCACAGGACTTTTAATTACCCTGCAGAGGACCCACAGGTTAAGGTTATAGATGCTCATGTATTTAATTAGTAACACAAATGATTTTAAATAGGCAGCTGTTTAATAGGGTGAGACAGCTGTTCCCATCCTTACTTACCCTATATGCTGTGTGATGTGAGGGGTCTCCTGTTCACTCATTCTCTTGTCTTTTCCTCATGGATGAGAAATAGAAACAAAAGTTCCTCCAAACCCAGAAGTATATTTTGTCAAAACGTGTGTAAAGCTTTCTGAACCATGTATAGATGTATCATTAGTGCAGACTGAAATGTGTAGTTTTTAATGTTTTCTTCATGTTTCTATAACATGAAAGCATTGTTTTTAAGGAGTAAACTGCATCTGGTCTGAGACTTTGTATTGGAAGTTTTAGCTTTCTAATAAAATTTACAACTGACTTGCACACTTGTGTAAGCTGTAGGTTATAATGGAAATGCCTAACAGAATCTTAATTATGGCTTTGCTCGTGGGTAGATGTCTGTATGATTGTAGCTATTCTGCTGTAAAGCTGGTCAGTTTATCTCTTTGTAATACTTTATCATCCTTTCCTAGAAGCAGAAGTTTCATGAAGAACAGGAGAGTTTCTGGATGTTTGTCTGAGATAAAATTGCAACCCATTCAGAACATACAGACTTCCTATATCTCAGGTACTCACTGTCTGGCAGATGACCTTTCATTTCATATGAAAATCTGAACTTGCCACATGCATAAAACATAGGCACTTCTAATAGTTTACAAAAAAGAAGTGTGGGTTGGAGAGCAAATGAAAAAAATTTCTTGATATATTTAATGTTTACGATATCTTCAAATTTATAATGTCAAGCCGTTAACAGTAGGTTGGTTTTTTTTAAAATTTTTGATTATGCTTTCTTAGGGCAAAAACTTCCTGACTAACACTTATGAACCTTATTTAAGAAACTTACCTGAAACATTACTATGTGGGTTAACTGGAGAAAGGAGCTGAATCCTGATACAACCATCTGGAGACTTCTTTTGCATGAGTTGTTGCTGTTCATGCAACTTCTCAGGTTTCCCCAAGCTTTTTTTCAGGTTTTGCAAACTCTTTTTCTGAAATACTGGATGCTTCAGTTTTCCAGATATTTTTATGCATTCAGCTATTTTAGTCTAGCTGGGTTGTGTTCTTTTCTGTCTGTCTTGTAGATTCAGTTGTTGACACAGATGGATTCATGGTAACGAATTTCACTATGGAATTTGTCTTTGTACTAACTGAATCTAGAAACTCTTTAGAATGTTGTATACACTCTTTTTCCTGACTTGTTCTGTCGAGCAGCAGAATGTCAAGATGAAATAGTCATTACAAACACACACTGACTGGTCTTTCCTGTGAAGAGTCTTTTGTATGTACATTCTGCTTTTACCTCATACAGGTTCACAGAACAAGTCCAGCATATGCCCAAGCTTTTCTGAATCATTTCTTCCTGGAATCTGCAAGGAATCTATAAATTCATCTTTAGATTTACTGGAACAGAATCATGAAGGAGGAAAAAGCATGGCAGATAGTCTCCTGACTAATCTGTTTGTCATTTTTTCTGGAGTGTCTGCCATTTCAAAAGCCTATGAACAGCAAGATGAAGAATGTCAAGAAAACTGTAAGTTTCATTTTCATAACAGCTTGAAGTAAACATTACTAATGACTTGTCTTTCAGATGCACAAGCATTCATACGTTTGTCTGTCACAAGAATCAGCATTCCTACGTTCATTTGCAAAGGAGATAGATCTGATAGATCTCTTTCTCTTGCAGTTTTCTCTCTTGATCGTGCTGCTCAGTCCTACAGCATCAGAATTATCTCTGCTTTTGACCAGCTTGTGGTTCTAAGCAAACTCTGGCTTAACAATGTCCCGAAGTGTCCTGGATCTATAGAAGTTGATGAAGAAATAAAACGGGAAATAAAGAACTTGGGAGGTTATTTACAGTTACTATTGCAGGTAAAGCATATTCAAGAATTCAACTGCATGTAGAGAAGTTCTATGCATTAATGCCAGATTTACTACAGACCTTGCTAAAAACACTTGAGTGTCCAATGTATGCAATAGCAAAATGGACACACCTAAGGAAGATTGAACAGCCAGGGGTGCATTTTTTTCTGGCTAAACTGTACTTCCATGTACCAGTTGAGAGTAATGCAGACATTTCTGTGCCCAGGCCCTGACAATAGCACAGGTTCTTAAACATAAAAGGGTAAAATAAAACATGCAGGGACAAGAGCAAATACTAATTGAGACTGGGAAGTGCTACTGTTAATAAACTTAGAAACCAGTGGCCAGTGAATGTTATTCTTGTTCATGGTACAGCCTGGTGAAGATTAATTTTTAAAATACTGTGTAGTATAATGGTGCCATTGTTCTCTGTGGTTGCAAGGCAATGGTCTTTCAGCTGTGGCAGATAAGCCATTGAAAGTAGGAAGATGTAAAGCTGAAAATGCATCAAACTATTGTGTGTTTTGATCTCTTGCCTTACATAAAGTGTGTGCTCTTTGAGCAGAGCTGCTTTCTAGTTTCAGTCGATGATGTGCCTTTGTTTCTCAGGGGTGTTCATCAGATATATCCTCGATGGTAACAGAAGCTTGGAGCAAAGTAAACCAAACAGTAAAACAGACAACGAAATACATAGGACGCTTGGCAGTAGTCACAAGAACTGACATTTCATTTTTGGAAGAGAACAACACTCCTGCGACCAGGCTACAGGTGCAAAGTTGTCTATTAGAAATAGTAACTATAAATACTCAATTTCATGTTTGTCACACTTATTTTCAGTATCTGTGCTTAGAAGCAAATTGTTACATGTAACAACTTCATTAACTGATGTAGGTATCTTTAGAGTTTATATAATACTTGATTTTTGTAGTGAAAGTGGATGTGTCAATACCCTTGACATTTTTTTTCCTTAAAACCCACACACTTTAAATCTGTGTAACTTAAAACCTAGTAAGAGACACTGTTTTTAGGTCTGTATCTGCACTGACATTCCACAAGTCTACCCGTTTCACTGAAATTCAGGACTTACATTTCAGTAATCTGTGTTTAAGGACCACACTGAATTTCCAGAAATCCAAAACAAGTTAGGAAAACGAGGTTAATGTGCTCAGCTCCTGTGGTCCAAGAATGACATGTGACTGAATAGACCTGCACTGAACAATTTGAAGAGAACAAAATTATTCCTAGCCCACTACAGAAAATGTCTTAATTCAGAACCAGATCAGTTTCTTTAACCACTGCATTTTGAACCTTTGTTTTAAAAGGAATTTGTACTTGCCGTTTATGATGGAGTAGGCTCAGGACTGGAGTTTCTCATCGATACTGTACAGGAAAAAGCAAGAATGGTGCAGAAAGAACTTGTGAAACAATGTCCACAAAATGAGGTGAGATGAAGTAAGATTAAAACCCACTACTCTGTCTTGGAGGCACTTGATCATGGTTTTTTTTTTTAAAGCTATTGTCTGTTATTTTGTGCTTATTTTGCCTAGGGGGCAAATCATGAAGATGATGATACTATAGGGAGTTACATACAAGCAGAGAATAAAGTATAAGGAATAATAATCATAGTTAAAAATATTTCTGTGACTGTATAAAAATTCTAGTAGGCAAGTTAGAATATCCATTGTAAATATGCCACTTCCTTAGTGGGTAAGCTCTTTTGACAGAAAGCCTGGCTGAATTCCAAGAAAATACTTGGAAAGATGGAAATGTTCTTCAGCCAGGTACTAGCTACCTTTAATGTTGGGATATATAGAGCTTGTTCTGCCAGTTTTGCTCTGAATAAATGTGCTGATCTGTTGTACAGAGAGCATGCAAGGCCAAAGGTGACAGTTTACCTGCACAATCCTGTCTTCTGCCTCCTGTTTGTGTTCTTTTTCTAAGTTAAGAAATTTGCAGAACTGTAGCCAGTAAAAAGAAAAATCTCCTTAATGAATTGGGATATATAACATACTTATTTTTGAAGCATTTGTTACTACTGAAAATACTGTAATATATGGCCTGGGATAAAAGGTTCAAATCAGCTAGAGAGGACTGATAAATTGCTTGTCTGAAGAAAAGCAAAAATTTTTTCCGACTCTGATTTTTCACCGTTGTCATTCTTAATTCTACAGACTGTAGTGAAACCAATCAAAATATTTTTTATTTCGGTGTGCTTTTTTAACTCCCAAATGCTTCATGTTGCCAGCAAAAGGAATTGAGCAGTCTCTTTCCAGACAATGCTGTTCACTCCCAGCAGATTCCTAAGTATCTGCAGGATTTCTGTACAGCTTGTTGCTGGTACAACTAATGTGAAGTTGGGAAGAGAACACCAGAGCATGAACTAAGGGATTGGCCCTGCCACTTAGAATGACAGTGATACAGAATTACAGGACAGCTTTTCTTTAGCTAATACTTACATTTCAATCCTTCTGTATTAAGGGGTTTAAAACCTTGCAGATATAGTTAACAATGTCTTCTACCAGTTAACATTTTATTTGAAAAATTGCATGTTATGTTACAGAAAACATAATTTCTGCTTTTGAGTGTTTTTCTCATTAGTAGTCAGTGTTTGTAATTAACCTTTCAAAATATTAATGTACTTGGGGACTTGAGTCAAGTATACAATGTAATTAAAAGTTTCTTCATAGATTCAAAAGCGAATCAAGGATAACGTTGTGGCATTAGCCAGAGTCCTTGAAAATAACATCTCTTATTGCAGAAAGGTAAGAGAAAATGTTTTGGGAATGTGTGCTCTGAGTCTGGCATTTAAATTGGAAGGATACATTTATCAGAGAGGAGGAATTGAAACTGCCTTCTGTATATTTACAGTTCCATGATAATAATTTCTGTCTCAGCAGCATTCTTGTGCTTGGAACAGTAACTTTTCTAGCTACTGCATTCTCACTCAAAGCTCTTTGATTTTAGCTTTACATAAAATATTTCTGGAGGTACTTTGTATCTTCTTTCTTTTTGTGCTCATCATGAACAGCCTGAACCACCTGTTGTGTTTTCTTTTAAGTTGAAAACCTTGAATTCAGTAATGCTAGTGTAACTGTCTTCTAACTACTGCAATAGTTTATGGCCATAGTTATTGGCATTTTGAATTCAAAGCTAGGATAGGTGATTTAATCTATCTTCTGGAGACAAGCTTTTTCTGGATTTTAGTTTAATTTGTCTTTTTGGTGTGGGTTTTCTTTTTTTTTCCCTTTTAATCTTGTCAGTAATCTGCACTTCTCTTTTGGAGGTATTTTACTTGTGTGACTTGGCATCAATTTGATTTTTGTGTTTCAGCATTGACCTGTTCTATGTGACTGACTCCATAACAGGCATGTTTAGTAGCTCATATAATGTCATGTATTTGGTTCTCTTTAAATTGCTCTTTATTAATACAGAAAGAAAGAGAATCTCAGTTACCAGAAGAAGAATCTCTATATCGAGAAATAAAGAGAAGCACTAAGATTGCTGCCAAGTATTTGGAATTGGAGCAGTGCCTAACTGAAGTCTCTCATATTGTTTCTTCTATGTTACGAGGTATTTGGCCTGGTTCTCACTTGTCTTGATAGTAACCTGTAAAGCATGAGAAGGGCTACTTGGTCTCTGCAAAGTGCTGCATTTGATTCTTGCCTCTGTTTTTTGTAGGGTTGTACAGGAACACAAGCCGTCTCAGGAGCTTAGCAGAAAACATCTCTGTCATAGCTGGATATTTTAACAACTATTTTGGTTTATTCACTTTGTCTTCTGCAAGCAACCCTGTCCAGAAAATACCTGTCCCTTTTATGAACTTGGATGAGTTGGACTCTCTGGTTGACTCCCTTATTATTAATTTTGAACTTGAACAAGGACAGTCATCACTGCCATCTCAAACTCTTGGTAATGAAACTACTGAGACTCAAGTAGGACATGTTGAAACAAGGGAAGTTGAGTCTGCTTCGAAATGGACTGAGATTCCAGAACACACACAAACTCCAGAGCTTTCACCTGGTAGGATAGAGTGGGTATAAAGTGTTATTAGCAAGAAATGAAAGCCAACTCTTTCCTATTGCATGAAGGGAAAGCAACATACCACAAAAAGCTAAAATTTGTTGTTAATATTATTGAGTGGTATGAATGTAAATGATGTGTTTGTATGAGGGTAAGTATCCTATATTTTAACAGGAAAAAAAGACTTCTTTAAGAGGCTGTCAGACTTCAAAATATAATTGCTTTTGCTTTAATAAAAGTCTATTCTTATCTAAGCTCATAAGGAATAATTTAATGCACTAAGTAAAAAAATCTATTGGAGATAATATAAATGGCTAAACTAAAATGGTTGCAGGATAACTAGGAAACAGAGTAAACATTTGGCAGGACATTCACATCATAAACCTTGACTTGAGATTTGTGTAACAGTGGAAGGAGAATCCTTTGAAGGGCATTTGTAACATATGATATGTTGCACACAGTTAGGTAAGAGGACTTCCCTTCTTGGACACTTGCAAGGTAGATGATGTGGGAACCAATTGTCTTGTTTTAAATGCTGTTTCTTCACCTCTGCTGCATTATTATGTTAGTAGTGCTACTGCAAGTTTAAAGCTTTGTTTATGGCTTTTTTTTAACAGCGCAAAAACTTTGTATTTATTTCTGTAGAGAAAAACCATGAGAGATAGTAAAAGTACATTACAACCTTCTTTGAATGCTTTTTTTAAAAGTGGTTTTGTAGTTCAATGAAAAATCTAGGCTTAACATATCAATGATGCTGCTCTTCAATGTGATCTGAAGTTAGTTCATGTTGAGTGTTGTTGCTAGTGAGCTCTTTTGATTGCTCAAATCACTTTCTATTCCAACATGATTAGTACTGAAACATAGCTCTTCCTCAATATTATGTGAGTTATCCCATGAGGTTGTAGTGAACTTTCCCAATCAGATACTTCCCTGTGCTTTTTATTGTAGTAATTATTTAGCATCTTACTTCGTCTGGTGGTTGAAGCCAGTGGAAGTTTACAGGAAGGATGGAAATTAATTTGGATTTTTATTCTCTAAGGGTTGGTTTTAGGAGGCCTGGACCTAGCACCTTTTACTGACAAAAGGTTGAGAAACTCGTAAGCTAAAACCTAAGAAACTTTTGATGTATAGGGAAAAAACTGTTATTGTTTAAGCCCATTCAGGAATTAAGCACCACACAGCTGTTCCCTCACTCCTCCATCAGCAGGGGAGAAGCAGAAGGGTAAAAGTGAGCAAACTCATGGGTTGAATAGGGAAAGCTGAAGCTGCATACACAAGCAAAGCAAAACAAGGAATTAATTCACTGCTTTTCCTGGGCTTCACTATGGGCTGTACTCCAGGGCCTGGAGTACCTCTTCTGTTCCAGCATGGGGTCATGGGTACTTCCCACAGGCTGCATTTCTTCATGCACTGCTCCGATGTGAGGCCCTTCCATGGGGTGCAGTCCTTCGGGAACAGTCTGGTTCAGCGTGGGTCTGCCGTGGAGTCAGAAGTCCTGCCAGCAAACCTGCTCCAGCATGAGCTCCTCTCTCTGTAGGTCCACAGCTCCTGCCAGAAGCCTGCACCAGCACGGGCTCCCTGTGGGCTCACAGCATCCTTTATGTATCCACCTGCTCTGGTGTGGAGCTCCTCCATGGGCTGCAGGTGGGTATCTTTTTCCACATGGACTCATCCACAGGTCCCAGTCTCTTTAGTTCACAATGGAGTTCCAGCATGTCTAGTACAGCACCACAGAAACAGCAGTGATGTCCTGGCCACCTGCCAGCCCTGGCACATGGCCATGGCTGTTATCAAAATGTTCCTAGGCACAGCAGAGTGAGGTGATGAGCAGCACAACAAGCAGTGAAAGCAAAAAGTGGCCACTAATGAGCACTAGACTCTAATATACTGTATGTAATGCAATCAAGCCCAAGGCAAGCACAGGAGCCTGCCCAAAACAGCCAAACAGCACTAATGGCTATAAATTCCATCTAACACATTCTAATCAAATCTGTTCTTATCTTGAACTCTCTGAGCAAGCCCCATGTGGAACACCGAAAAGAACTGTTGTGGTTTAAGCCCAGCTGGCAACTAAACCCCACACAACTGCACTCCTGGTGGGACTACGAAGAGGATCAAAACATAAAAGGCAAAACTCCTAGGCTGAGATCAAGACAGCCTAATAGGGAAGGTAAAAGCTGCTCACACAAGCAAAGCAAAACAAGAAATCAATTGAATTCTTGGCAGGAGGAAGGCAAGACAAAGGCCATTGCTCCAAATGTCCCCCCTTCTTCTGTTCCCTCTCTACATAATGAGCATGATGTGATTTGGTCCAGCATATCCCTTTGGTCAGTTGGGGCTAGCTGTTTGCTGGGGACTGGAGGAAAAGTTCTCTGGCTCAAAACAACCAGTTGGGAAAGCCATGTGGGGAACAGGTCGAGCTCTGCATAGATGGTGGTGGCTGCTCTGCTCCCCCCAGCCCCTTGAGCCTTAGCAGGTAAAATGATCTGCACTGGGATGGTTCCAGTGACCACATGGCTCTGATGTGAGCCCTGAGATGGTGATGGCCAACCATGTGGCTTTGCTGCAAGCCCCAAGATGATGCCAAAGCTCCTGGCTCTGCCAATAGCACAGGTGCAAGTGTGAGCTCACGCTGGGACAGGCTCTGGACGAAGAAAATAGATAAAAAGACAGCGAGATGTGCACTACGGGACGTGCCACTGCCCTGGGCTGGAAGCTGCTGAGACCATGCTGCATCCACAGATGGTGACTATCTACCTCTCTTTCTCATTTGCTCTCTTTTTCTTTCTACTTTTGTCTTTTTCTCTCTTTTCTGCTTCACAATACATCAAGTTACAAGCTGCACTGAGCAGTATCCCTTTACTTACAAAGTGCTGTGATCAGTGCCTGGCTAAGGCTTTGTTCTCTCATGATGTGCTGAGTTAAGGTTTGCACTGTGTTTGAATGCTGTGAAGATTACTGATTTTCCTTTTGCCAAGTGTCTTATTCCACACAGGTGACCTGAAGTTCAGAAGTAAAAGTTATTTCTTCTTGAACCTCTCAAGAACTGAGATTTTCTCCCACACACTGCCCAGAGCAATTCAGAATTACCTTCCCCTCAACCCACCAAATGGACCAGAGTGTTACACTGTCCCAGCTCTGTCTCCTCCCAAATTTCCATGCATCCCCAGCCCCCTTGCCAACATGGCAGTATGAGAAGCAGCAAAGGCCCTGGCTCTGTGTAAGCACTGCTCAGCAATAACAAAAACATCCCTATATTATCAACAGCATGTTCAGCACAATACCAAAACAGGCCCATAGTAACCAGTGTGAAGAAAACTACCTCAGCCAAAACCAGCCCAGCTTCCAAGCCAGATATATTCATAGCTATCATCTTTCCTGTCCATTTTCCATCTTTTCTGGAGGAAGATGCTCAACATCTTGAGAACTTAAGTCTTGAAGAACATGTCAAGCTTTTAGAACTATTTTATATGAAGACTACAGAAGAATCAATAAGCATTTTCCTTTGAAAACTTTAACACTATGGTTGCACTTGAAGCTGTTATATAGTGATTTTGTGCTTCTCTGATTTAGAGGAAAAGGGGAAGGTAATTGTGCTGATCCAGTAAGGTAAAAAGTAATTTGGACTCTACGTACTTGACCCATGGGTTTTATTGACAGACTTGGAGAGGGACTTTGTTTCAATTTTAAATGGGGGGAGATGAGGTATTCAGACTGCTGCACCCTCGTTTCATTTGAAAATGAGAAACTAAGAAAAATCTAACCAATGGAATCAAGTCCCTTTATAATAAAAGTCACTTTTAAAAGAAGTTAATCAGAAATAGGTATTTCATCAGTTCTATATTTTAAGAGTGCTATGTTAATAAAAATACAAAATGTTTGAGAGTACTGATCTGCATTCCTACTGCTTTATACAACTCAGTCTAGTGTTATTTGTTTAACAGCATAATAAAATGGAGATTACACACTTTAAAATCATCCAGCATTAATATGTGAGGTAAAGAACTGCACAAAAATGTCATGTAAATTGATTTTTGTTGTGGAAACTGGTAAAGCCATGGGAGTTTAATTGTGATTAGGCATTAAACTGTTCATTTTTTTAATCCCTAATCAGGCATAAGAAACATCTTTATTTTAGGTAAAGATAACAGTCCTGGGAGGAAGTATATCTTCAGACTATGAATGCTGCATTATGTGAGAATCCTTCAAGCAATGTTAGCCCATCTTTACTGAGACATGTTGTACGTAAATGCACTTTTAGAAAAAACTGCAGTCTGGCTATGCTTTTTAAAGAACATGTGCCAGCCTTAGAAATTAAGGATAGGTAAACTCTTCCAGTACTTGCTTGAAAATTCTAGATGAAGGAAAACAGAAAGCTGCAGTTCAGATTTAATTTGATCCAGTAATGGCATCTGCAGGCAGGAGAGGAGACTACATCTGATTCACCTCAGCAAGTACAACCTGTTATTTTGGGACAAGAAATTTCTTCTCATTCTTTATATATACTAACATACTGTGCTTAGGTGAGTCCTGATGCTTTTGTGTGTTTTGCAGCTTCTCTGGTTTCATGGTAAGGTGGGTTTTTACTTAGCTTGGTTTGGTTTTTTTTTAAAATATTGTCATTTTAGGTCAGCATTTTAGTTCCCTTCCTAGCTTTTGGTAAGCTCTGAGATGGTTTATGCATTTTCCCAAGGAAGGCATGTTTGGGTTTTTTTTGAAGTCCTAATATTTTGGTTTTCTATAGTAAAAAAAAAAAAGTTTTCATATTTTCTTTGTTTTACCCTTTCCTTTTTTTAGCACCTGGAATAAGTATATATAATATTTGGTGGCTCTGGATTTTTTTTCCTGACTCTTTTTTTGGGTTTTTTGTTTGTTCTTGTTGTTTTAGCATGTATATGTTTATGAACAGTATTGCTTTCTTGTATAGATGGTTTATATAATCTAATCAACATTGATATGATTTGATTGTTGCAGTGAAAACAAGACAAAACTCAGCTTTCTCAGGTGTTTTGAGCTAATGCTTCATCAACAGCAGGCACTGTCAGCAACATATGAAAATATTACTTGCTCCTTCAATCTGAGGTAGAGTATTGCTGATATCCTGGTGGAAATCTGTTCTAAGACCACTCAAGCAGGATGAAGAAGCAGATGAAATATTCTAGAAGCAACTGGGAGAAGTCTCACAATTGCTAACCCTCGTTCTTGTGAGGGACTTCAACTTCCCAGGTGTTTGCCAGAAATTCGATACAGCAGAGAGGAAATGGTCTAGGAGGTTCCTGGAGTGTGTGGCAGATAAGTTCCTGACACAGCAGGGGAGAGAGCCAGCTAGGGAAGGTGCCCTGCTGGACCTCTGCTGTTTGTGAACTGAGGAGGTGCTGGGGGATGTGGTGGTTGGAGGATGTTTTAGGAAAATGAAATGTTACAATTTTCAGTGATTGGAGAGAAGTAAAGAGGGGTGTCAGCAGAACCACCACCTTGGATGTCCAGAGGGCAGACTTTGGCTTGTTTAGGAGACTGATTGAGGGAGTCCTTTGAGAGGCAATCCTCAGGGGCAAAGGGGACCAGAAAGGCTGGACATTGTTCAGGAAGGAAATCTTAAAAGTAAAGGAGCAGACTGTCCCCATTTTTGCTGCTTTTTCTTTAAATATGAAATGAAAATCTTATTGCTTGAAAAATGAATGCATGACAAAGAAGTACGACTTGTATTAAGCATCAACTATAGATGATGATCAACATACATGGGAGAGGGAGAGAAAATGTAAACCAACTTTTAAAGCACCAAACTGAATCTGCAATTCTCTACTGGCACTTTGTATCATAACTTTACTATCTGTATATGGTCATGTATCCAAGAAGGTGAAACTACTAAGGTGAGTTCATAAAATGTTACAAGGTCTCCCCTGAGCCTCCTCTTCTTCAGGCTAAACACCCCCAGCTCCCTCAGCCTCTCCTCAGAGCACTTGTGCTCGAGTCCCTTCACCAGCCTCGCTGCTCTTCTCTAGACCTGCTCCAGCATTTTAATGTCCCTCCTGAACTGAGGGGCCCAGAACTATTGTTAGATTGTGGACCTTTAAAATACTCCAGCAGCAAGATCCCTTGCTGGTGCTCTGTGTGTGTTTGCTGCCACGTCCCACGACGATTTTGAAAGAGAGCTGAGATATACCCCGCTTAGTTCCACTGTCAAATTAAACAACATCTCCCACTGCCAGCGCTGACGGAGTAATCAACTACGCAAAATCGTTCGTCACTTTTTAACACTTGTCATGATTCTCTTAGCCGTTTTCACTCTGCTACTTGCCAGCGCGGTCCCTGAAGAGCACTCTCAGAAACGGACGGCAACAGAAACGAAAGGCTTTTACAATTTGGGATTTTTTTTTTCTTTTGTTGTAGAAAAGTTGGGCCGGGTGCTCCGATCGCAGTTGGGCAGGCTGGAGGGATGCGGGAGGCGTTGGGTGGTCAGGAGGGCGAGCGCAGCGCCTGCTGTCCCCGCGGCCGCCGCTAGATGGCGCCGCGAGCCCGAGCGCGTGGGTGGAAGAGACCACAAAGATCATTGAGTGCAACTCTACCATCATGGCTGGCCCATGGCACTGAGTGCCACATCCAGTCTCATCTGCAAAACCTCCAGCGATGGTGAATCCACCACCTCCCTGGGCAGCACATTCCAATGCCTGAGCACTCTCTCCGTAAAAAATCTCTTCCTAATACCCAACCTAAACCTCCCCTGGCAGAGCTTGAATCTGTGCCCTCTTGTCCTCCTGCTGGTTGTTAGTTTAGAATGTTTAGTTTATTCAAGTTACTGTTAAGGAAAAAAAGCATGTGGTTCTTCTTGTGCAAAATACAGTTCGATAGTCATTTTTATCAATATCACATTTATTTCTAAAACAGTGAGCCTAACTAACAATCTCAATCCTAACAGACAGTCTCAAGGAAAAAAAACTTTTCCTGTTGTGTTCACATGAATAGCACAGGAAAAAAAGTTAGCTTAGTTCTAATACTGGGAAATGTAAAGCTGGGAAAGACAATGGCCAACTGAAGCAAACTTTATGCCTGTTTAACTTCAGGTTCGTTCTTAATTACTTCTAGTTACCTTTTGGTAGGCTTTTGCCTACAAATAGTGTTTTGCTGCACAGGGGCTTGGGTGACACCTTGATTTCTCCCTGTCTCTCCCACAAGTCACATAGTGGGTCAAGAATGAAATTCAGAATGGAACTCTGAAATTCTGATGTTTTCTGCTGTATCTGGTAGGTAAGAGTGCTTGCAATCTTTTAGTTTTTTAGCACGTTAACTTTGTAAATAGAGTGTCTTCAGAGAATCTCAATATTTAAGAATTATTTGTTTTAAAATTATTTTTATTTTCATCCCCCATTTAAAATAATCCCTGGTGCTTGTTAGCATTTTTGCAGACAGATCAGCAAGATCAATATTGGATATATCTCCTGATGTATATATCAATTTCACACTGAAGTTGGGGTGGATTTTTGTTAATTTTTTTTTCATGTTTGTGTATTTTTGTTTGTTCTGCTTTTTTAGGAAGCCAGAAGTAGGTGCATTTCTTGATAGATACAATTTAAAGGGAGGATTTCTCTTTGCAGAGTATTAATATATGCTTGGGTCATAATAGCTGTGGCTTGACCTCTCCACTTCTGATGCTACTGAGTCATCATAAAATTATCTCCTGTTCTGCAGCTGTGGCTGGAATTGCATGAAAATACATGTTTCTCATCTGGTAGATCTCCAAAGGTGAGAAACTTTCTCACTCAACAGATGGGGGAGAAAGTTTTCAAACAGATGGTTCCTATCTCTCAGTTGCAAAGCAAATCAGTGATCTGCTTATGTCTTTATGGACAGACCTTACTGAAGAAATAGATTCTTAACTTCAGGGAGATCTGCTTAGCTCAGGTGGTATTTTTTTACCCTTTAGGGGAATAGCTTATATGTCTAAGTTGTTTTAAGAATTCAGCTATTAACGTAGTGCAGACTTGGTATGGAAGCAGTTAGAGCACTGTAAAGGAACTGAAAGATAACCACAAACTAGGGTAGACAACATCCTTGCCCATAGTAATAGGTGAAGTAGGCTTTGTTACTTGAGCTTAGAAGCACTGTCTGTAGGTGAGCTCTGCAGTTTTGCCCACCCATGCTTTTTAATATTGACATTAGTTGAACATGTGTGACTGTTCTTATAGTACCTAGAACCCCTGTGGAATCTGCTTTTTAATGGACTTTTTTCTCTGTGCTTGAGACTAGACTTCCATGCTATTAGTTTACAGCTGTGGTCCAGGAAAGATGAGGCTTCACTAAGATATACAATACATAAACCACATTTCTGACACATTGCACTGGCAACACTGTATTGGAAGGCTCTGCTGTCCAGGGAATAAAGATTGTTCTGTGCTCTAACCCAGTGCTGCTGTCCTGAGAGGGCATTTAGCAGCATTCTTTGTGCAAAGAAGTAAAGACATCAGTGACCTGTTCTTCACAAACACAGGTGCAAAACAGAATAGCTGGCTTTTCTCCTGAATTCTCTGAGAATTGGAGGAAAATAAAATTATAAATATGGAAGAAGAATTTCTTGAATATATTTCTTGTCCACAGCATAAAATTCATCACAGTATTTTGGAAATGTTGGAGGTTGTATACAACCAGTTAAACCTCAAAATAGGTTCTTGTGGCTGGTACATTTTAGTTAATTTAAATTGGCAAGTTTCTTTCAGGTTAAAGCATGATGTGATTCTGAAATATTTCTCTGCCTTGCCTAGGTGTTAGAATATGGGAACTGTGTGTTTAGTGGAATGCTGACACACAGTTACACAGTGTTAGGGTGATTGCTGCTTAGCAGAAATTCCCCTGTCATGAAATGTCTTAATTTCCTATGTCTTTTGTGAGGAAGGAGTCATCTGCTAGGCATTTCCAGTAGGAAATTAATAATTCAGTAGGCAGTGCAGTGCACCATCTCCATTTCCCATTTTGGTCTGGGCTGTACAGTCACAGCAAGATGGACTTCTGTCACTACAGAATGGAAAATATATCTCAGAATGCACCAAGTTTGCTTTTGTGTTGAAAAAGGTTATTTTATTTGGCAGTCACTTTTGCTGATTATAACATTTGAGGGTTTTTTTTTTGTATAAATTGGGAGTCTAAACATTTCTTTTGACGGTTTCAGTGCCTTTTCACGTTCAAAAGAGGTCACTAAAAGTCATATTCATGTAGAATAGTGGTTCAGGTCTAAGTTATTGGGTTCCTGTTAGATTCTTCTAAACCAGGTATGGGATGAATTTGTGTGCTAGTATGTGATTATTCTTTATAAAAACATTCTCATGCATGTGCACATCTGATTTGTTTTTTATTGTTTCTGTTCTGTTAAATGCCACTATATCCAGAGCACACTGTAATATTCCATGCATACCCCTAAGTTGATGCTATCTGTAGTATTTTAACCTGTGCTTTGCCTGCTGGAAGCAGATTTTTTTTCCTTTAGTTTTTCATGTTTATTTTCAGATAAGAAATATTTTGACTTTCCTATTATAGTATAAATGCAAAATCAGATTGTGAGAGTAGTTTGAAGAGGGGTGAAGCTTTTTTGCATTCACCACTGCAGAGGCTGCATTGGGAATTTGCTTAGGTAAAGAAAATGGTAATCATTTAGGCTGTAGAAATGCTCACTATTTGATAGGCATTTTCCAGACAGAGGAAATCTGTGTCCCAAAGACTTTAGAGCTGAAAAACATGGTGGAGAAGGGAGGGGATTGATCTTGGAAGTTATTGAAGGGCCTGAGAATCAAAGTTCTTTCATATTACAGAGACAGTATTTTCACATTATGCTATTGTTCCTAGAAATGCCATCTAGAAGAAGAATGAGTTGTACCTGTTTTGAAAGAAGGTCAAGGGAGGGAAAAAGAAAAATCCTTAAATCTCCAGTATAATGAAGGTGACAAAAGGTAGGAAGGTAATGCATGTTAAAATGAATAGCAGTTTTATCATACTTAGCAATTTTTCATAGGGTTAGAAAAGCAGCTTAAAATTCCAGATCACTTACATGATTTGGTTCTAAATTAAGAATCTCCCAGCATGTTTACTGTGTCCATTCATATACAGAGAACAGTCATCTGTTTGTCAAAGCAAACATAAAAATAGGTCATTTGATATTACATGATAATATGCATTACATGAATAGCAAATAGGATCTCTCAGATTTTTTCCCCTGGTAAGAAGAGATTTAAAATGAGTATGAAAGACCTCCCTTGACACTTAGATGGTGGACACCATCCTATTAAAGAAAAGAAGAATACAAAAGTTAAGCAAATTCCTTGCCAGTGGTAATAGTGGACTATTGCTTCCTTAAATGAGTAGCATAAATTTTGCTGTTTGCTTCTCTGTGCTGTTGCACAGTAAAGATGCCAGACTCTTTCTTTTGCTTGTGTTTGCTTCTCTGTGCTGTTGCACAGTGAAGATGCCAGGCTCTTTCTTTTGCTTATGGATCAACCAGAAAACTGTTGATGCTGTCTAAATAATAGCAACTCCTGGCAAATAGGCATGTTTTGGAGCCCTATCAATTGCATGTGTTTGGAAGGTGGTCTTGGGAAATAACAGTGCCATTCTCTGGAAATGAGTAAAATTCCACAAATGCCCCAACAGGCATCTAGCTCTTGTAAACCCATACCACTATTAAAATACACAGCTTTTTATAAAAAGGTCAAATACAGTTCTCCAATGACATGACAGCTGCATAAATATGGAAGCTGTTCAAGTGGTGTATTGTATTGGGAGATTTTCCAAAACCTGCCAAGTTCTTTGGGTGCACAGACACCACGAGAGAGTAAAGGGACTCTGGCTTCTAAAGCTGTTTGGTTCTTCTGGAAACCTCCTTCCAAGCTTTAAACTGACACTGCAAAGAGATATACAAAGTGCACTTAATCCTTCCAACTGGTAGCTTTAAGTAGCCAGGCTTCTGATTAAGTGCTTCCTTTGATGCCTGGTCAAGCTTAAAGCTCCTGGCCTGTCAACACTGGACTGAATTCTATGTGACAGAGTGCACTGGGGCTAGATGTTCAGATATCACCACTCCTTATTCCAAGAGATCCCACTCAGCAGGTCGCTGTCTATGGAAAAGGTGTTCCTATGTTATCCTTTAACATTTTGGGGAACTTGCAATTGTCTTCATTCTGCTTTCAATTCATTGGTGTTATGTTCTCTGAAACAGACACTTTTTTTGTGAACAGACCCGAGGCCATTGTAAAATGCAGTAATGACTATTAGTGATGAAGCAAACAAATAACAGAACTGCCTACTTGTTCTACTGAACAAATATTACTGCAACTTATGTACTGAACAAATTAGCTGCTCCTTCAAAACCTGCAGAATTGGCACATCAGATGAGTTGGTGATGTATGCCAACAGGGATCAGTGGTTTGCTCAGAATAAAACTCAAATCCATGGGAGCATTACTACCAGTGGGAAGTACACTTAGTAAAGCAAATATTAGGAAATCTCCCATCAATCAGATCATATTTACTTATGTTTTAGTTAGTGCAATTTGCTGCATTCTATGTCTTTGTGTATTTTTAATTCTGTTTTCCTTCACAAGGAAGTATATTTGAAGAGACCTTTTAAATGATAGGGTAAAAACTATTTCTATTCTAGGCTGTCCTGAAGACCCAGAGCTGTAGGTCTACTGTTGATCTCAACTTCACTAAAATTAGTGTCTGTGGCACAACTTAGATAAAGCAGAAGGGCAATCCTTTTTTTTTTTTTTTCCATTTAGAAGTGCACACACACACACACAAAAAAAAAAATCAAGTAAGTGAAATTTTGAACAGTTTTGGGAAAAAAAGCCTGTGGATATTTTGGCCTTTGCTTGATTATTTTAAAAATGCAAATATAATAGTTTGGATTTTCTTAATAAGGTAAATAATACAGTGCTCCTCTGGCATTTTTTCAGATGAACAATTTTTCAGGAAGATTACAAGGCTGAGTAGTCAGTTTTTGAGAGGTGGAGTGTAGTTTAGGTGGTGGGCCTGCTGTGATTGGAATTGATTAATGGATGTTATGATAAGCATAGAAACAGATCAGTGGCAGCTTATCCTGCTTTCAGCTGTCACAGCTGTGCCTCTTCACTCTTCTTCTAGCCCTATCACACTCCCTGGCAGCCTCTAAAGTACCTCCTTCCCTGTGGAATTTCTGCAAATCATCTACTCAAATGCCAAGATACCATAGAAGCAGCTGTGTCTGAGAAAATTTGCTCAGGCTTACATATTTGTGGTGATGAAGAATATTACATTAGAGAATCCTTTGCTAGGCAAGTAGGAAGCACACTGAGCTGTGCCCTGAGAGTTCAGTGCTGATTCCGAGGGGCAGGTGGGCTCCTCAGTCAAGAACTTTCAACCCTGGCTGGAACAGGGATGCAGTTTGCAAACCTGCTGGCTGAGAGAGATCCCTGCTGCTGCTGCTTGACAGTTGCAATAAACAACCAGTGAATGTTAATGTCATTGCTAATGGCTGGAGAGAAGTGATGCTATGATGTGTTTAAAATCCTGGCAGCTACCAATTTTGTTATAATGCTCAGAAGATTTTCTAGCCAGTTTTAAATGCAAGTTCTAGAAGTTCTGTACCCGTTTTGAAAGGATTTCCCTGGTTTTCTGCTTGAGAGCTGTGGTCTCTGGTGTGACCACAAATGCAGGCAGGTAGCTTGATAGGAATTATGCAGTTTTAGCAGAAAACTATAGGTATGTGGATTTTACACAAAATAAAGGCTGGTCCAGATGATCCCCGAGGTCCCTTCCAACCTGGCACTCTATGATTCAAACTTTGAATGTAACTTTGTGGATTTTAGCAGGAGAGCCTAGTAATTAAGTGGTTTGCAGGATAT
The DNA here is from genome assembly GCF_000695815.1 of Acanthisitta chloris. Lineage (NCBI taxonomy): Eukaryota > Metazoa > Chordata > Aves > Passeriformes > Acanthisittidae > Acanthisitta > Acanthisitta chloris. The sequence continues at coordinate 2,494 of NW_008676745.1, read as the reverse complement.
AAGGCTTAATGTTCTGTAAGATTTCTCCTCTTAGTTACAAAAATATTTTGTTCATTTTACTGGAAAGTGACTAATCCCAGAGCACAGAGATAGTTGTACTATTCTTTCTGGACATTTTGTAGATTATAATACTTAGGTGGCAAATCATGTTTTTATGAAATCTTTGGATGTTGTAAATCATTGTTGGCTTCTCTGTATTCTTTAAATGCTCTGAGGCAGCTCTACCAGCATTATCAAATCTAAAAAAAAAAAATCTTCTTTATTTCTATTTTCAATTATATTTTAGAGAGCAACATATCTAAGAACTTTTTAAAAATCATGTTTATTTATTCTACAATTATATTGCATGTCAGCTGTGTCTTGTAATGTCTTGTGTCATAGAAAAGCAAACAGCCTTGTTACATTAATGACTTGTCTGAGACTGCCCTGCCTGTAATTCCATGTGCCTTTACTAGAGAAAAAACATGACCCTGAATCTGAAACAGCTTTGGAATAAAGGCACCTACAATAATGAGATGCTAAAAAAAATTTCATGTGTTTATGACTTAGTTATTTCAGTTTAGTTAGTGGTTTGACTTCACTTTAGATTTGCATGTTCTGTAGTTAAAAGATTGGCCGTATCAAAAGCACTATTTTTTTTCCAGAATGTTAAAATAATATTAGAATGACAACTATGAAGTTGTACCTGTGCTTACTCAACTTAGAACTGAGATTTCTTGGGGTTTTTTTGTACAGTGTTTTGGATATATTGATTCAATAGAAATTAAAAATGCCCAGTCTGTAATATTATCTAATGCTGACAAAACAGAAGATTTTTCTGAGAACCGATTAAAAGAAAAGCATTGATTCAATAGAAATTAAAAATGCCCTGTCTGTAATATTATCTAGTGCTGACAAAACTGAAGATTTTTGTGGAACTGATTAAAAGAAAAGAAAAAATGTGATTACATGTTGTTCACATGCAGTGTGGTTGAGTTTTCCACATCTTGCTCTGCTACAGGGGGACTCATTCTTTGGGGATTCAGCCTGCACTTTTGTCCTTCCTGTGATTTCTTATTTCAAGCTTGATAGAGAAAGCATCCACTGTTGTATCATTTCCTTCAGCGCTCACAGATTTTATTCTCTTCAACAAGTGTTTACAGAAAAGTGTTGATGCTTATTAATCTGTTTCTTGTCTTACAAATGTGCTTATGCATGATTTGTGGTAAAATTGGCATTTCTGACAGCTCTGAATGTAATCTGCATAGCACAACAAGATGGTTACATTGAACAGATGTGGCTTGGAGTTGTTATTCTTTGTAATTACCATCATTAAGTGAAAGCATGTGTCAATCAACTTTGTGCTTTAAACACACCAATCACTGGTGAGACACAAGCATCTGCATTTCAGATAAAGATCTAAAATATTTTGGTTTGAAATTGATTTCTGTTGGTTTTATTTAATACAACACTGCATGAAACACATAATGACCAAAGATGTCAAAGCAACAGATCATCAAGTTAGGAAAGGCTTTACTGGAGGGTCATCCTGATGATTTTTTTTTTTTTTTTTCCTGGGGGGAGGGAAGTGGGATGTGGTAAAAAGAGACTTATGCTCCTTTTCTGACATAAAAGAAAAGCGTTTAGGTTTAATTTTATGAATTTCCACAGTTACTGTCCTGCCTTGATGTTATATTACGATGTTGTTATTAGAGGGAAGGAGGTTCTGTGGGTGAGACCCTCACTCATCTCTTAGGAGGTTTTTTAGTATGATTGCTTAGGGGCAAAAATGAATCTGCCTCGGTAAACTGACATACTGCCTTTTTAAGAATTAATGTTTGGGTCATTAATGTTGCTAGGATACCTTTTGGGGTCAAAAATGTTCACACTGATAATAAACAGGATTAGATCAGGAAATGATGTTTTGAGTAGAGTTGAAAACAAAGGCACCTTAGCCTGATTGCACAGCAGATGACAATAGGAGTCTGACCGAAGCACAGGAGAGCAGGGACATTGGGAGCTGACATTCCTTCTCACCTTGTTTCCTTCTATATTGGCTTCTGTTATTTGTGTTAGGGACAGGAGAGATGATGGTACCTATGTATTGGGGGTTTTGTGGTTTTTTTTTCACCCTGTGCCATAACATTTCTTCTCAGTGCCAAATAACTTGTGTGTGAGCCCCAAAGTGTCACTCACCATGGTGAGGGGGAATGGGCCTCAGTCTTTGAGGGTATTTTAGCATCTGCCTCTACAATGAAAGCATTTGTTGTGTGATTTGATTTGATTTTAGCCTCCCAATTTAAGGAAAGGGGAAAATAATGTTTGATGCTTCAATTCTTTTTCATCTTTGCCTGCTGCATTAGATGATTCTGGTATCCTGTTTGGGGTCTGTGACTTGTATCTGCTTAGTGACAAAAAAAGGCATTGCATAACTATCCTATGGAATCTTGTATGAAAGTATATTGTTTAGATCCTAGGACTTCATATGGATGCTGATTATTTTTCAGACCCTAAT
>NW_008676744.1:0-1734 GCF_000695815.1 Acanthisitta chloris | reverse complement strand
CAGACACTATTATTAGAAACAAATAGGACAGAAACAATTATAAATGTTGTCACAGACGTGGCTGCCAGCTTTAACTGACTTGATGTGACTTACATGATGATTTAATCAACAGTGGAAAAACTGCCGTGTTCGTTTGCTCAGTTGCAGCAATAGTCAGTGTTTGGATATTTCTGATACTTGCAATGACTGTCTAAGCTCTCTGAGACATTTCATTCTCTTGGATGATAATTTTATCTGAAGTTGTATGAAAGATTCTGGAGTTGCACTGTTAGAAGTCTTAAATATGGTTTCTTTTGGGTATTTGCTCTATCTTTTTTTGAAAAAGCTTTGTGAAGATCTGTGTAAAATGCAAGCGCATCCATTCACAATAGCAGAGAAGAATGAACAAACAGGTGTCAGTGCAGAACAGGTGATGAACAACAAAGTATCATGAGTTACTCTAATGCTTAGGTGTTTCATAAAGACACTTATTTGAATCTGTGGCAATTTTGGCTTCCTTCCTATGTGTTGAAGGTTGCGTTTTTCTTTGCATTTCTCATCTATGCAAAAGCTGTAAACAGATGTCTTTAAATCAAAGAGAAAGATAAAGATCAGCTTTCATATTTCCTTATCAAAACTGCCTACAGGTTAATAATTCTTGTTTTCTTTTAATGACAGTCTCTTCTGTCGTGTCTGCAGGGAGAGGACTAGAGGCAATGGCCCTGAGCTGAGACAGGGGTGAGTCAGATTGGATGTTAGGAAAAATTGTTTCCCTGTTAGGGGACTGGAATAGGTTGCCCAGGGAGGTGGTGGAGTCACCATCCCTGGAAGTTTAAGAGGCATCTGGATCTGGTGCTGGAGGATATGGTTTAACGTTTAGGGGTTTCAGCAGTGACAGGTTAATGGTTGGACTTGATGATCTTAGAGGTCTCATCCAACCTCAGTAACTCTGTGATTCTAAGAAATCAGGGGGATCTTGTCAAAGTCTATAAACACCTGAAGGGACAGTGCAGAAAGGACAGAGCCAGGGTCTTTCCAGTGGTGTCCATGGACAGGACCAGAGGCAGTGGGCACAAGCTGAAGCACAGGAGGTGCCATCTGAACACCAGGGAATACTTCCTTACTGTCAGCGTGGCCGAGCGCCAGCACAGGTGGCCCAGGGATGCTGTGGAATTTTCCTCTTTGGAGATAACCAAAAGCTATCTAGACACAATCCCAGGCAAGCTGGTCTAGATGGCCCTGCTTGAGCAGAGGGCTGGACCAGGTGACATCCAGAGGTCCCTTCCACCTTCAGCTGTCTGCGATTCTGTGAAACTCTTGTTTTTTTAAGAGGTCTTTTGTTGCTTTTCACCAATTATGCTTGTTCCTAGAGTCATCCAGATTTGGAAAACTTAGTATTTTGAAGTCACTTATACTATTTCAAAGCCTTTTGCACAATTTGTTAGGAATTGATAGCTTTTTAGAATAAAATAGGAACTGCCTTGTAAGTTGTAGGAAGGTGAATATTCAGTGGAGGCAAAGACTTAACTTTTACCAACCGATGTTAAAAGGTCACAGTATAGTGTGCCCCATTGGCCTTCTGCTTTTTAACTGAACTTGTGTGGCAAATTCATTGACATATATTAAGAGGATTAAATACAACAGTACTCAGATTTTTAGGTAGGTATTTTAAATTTGTTAGCTCCTTCTGCTGTCTTTTCACATACGTGAGTTTGGGTTGGTTTTTTTCCTGAATTAACTCTGGCTGAGTGATTG